>NW_018127898.1:1853193-1866978 GCF_001952655.1 Monopterus albus | reverse complement strand
ATTAGTTGTGAATAATTAACAGAAATACTTGTATCTCTTCAATTTTTATGTTGTTCAGGGAACTGCAGGGAAATGTTCTGGCATGTCCCCAAAAACGGTTGTTTTTCACTGAATTCTGACAGCCAACTGGGTCAGTGTAATCCCCCCTGAATAAAAAGTACATACATGACTACAAATAAAATATCTAAAAAGTATAAAACAGAATTAGAATTATCACTTTGTGGTTTTGTGCCTCCGCCAAACAGTCAAAATCACATGGTATGGGACAAAAGCGAGATCACTGACTTTGACCTTTGACCACCAAAATCTAAACAGTTCATCCCTGAGTCCAAGTGGACATATCTTATATATGAATGTATGAATCATATGTCACCGGCTGCAGCTATCACCAGCACAGAGGCATAGAATAAATAAATCAGCCTATCCATCAGTGATTGCCTTTAGTAGATGCCTCTGTGTGTTTTAGAGACTGCAAATGTAATGTGAACACTTGAAGCAGTATATGTTAAATTGGAGTCCGATTTTTTTTCAGTGTGGAAATTTTTTCCACAGGTGGATGGCTCAAAAAGAAGGTATGTAATTTGGAAATGCTGGCAGGTATCAGGATGACAGACAAGAAAAAGGAGAAAAAAAGAAAGAGAGGTAACTGAAAAAAAGTTGGTTTCTTTGCCAGTGTCCATTTTGACAGTTTTCACTCAACATTTTGCTCAAGGTTGTGCTTGTGCACACACTGTTGACTCTGTAAACATCACAGGACAGTCTACTGTGAGAAATAATGCCACCCACAAATAAGACCAGACAGGTATAAATGCTGTGAAACCAGCAAGAAGCAAAGATGTCTGCAGAACGGACATGGCAGAGCATCACTGGGGAACGTGTCTGGTGATGCAAATGGGTCTGTGACTAAGCACAACATGCTGGGCCTCTTCAGCATTGTTTGACTATTTGGCTGAATAGATTACCATAATTTGTGATGTCTTGTTTTATAACTGTCTGCTGTGCTGTGTGTGATGGAAATGAAGAAACGGTGTGGAGAGTGGCAAAACATGTTTCTGAGAAATTTCTTGTAAGAAAAAACTGTTATGTGACCTATCAAATGCAATGTATTTTGACATCATGGGAATGGAAAGAGTTCAACCTTCAAAAAATGTCTGCATAAGAAAGTTCCAATCAGTGCATGTGCCATGACCTTCCAGCCCCTGGAGAGCTTTTCAATCTTGGCCACAATGACAGGTAACACACAAATATGCGCACAGAACTGCACATGGACAATAACGCTAAAATACACATTAGAGAGTGTTAGGTTTATTTTATGACATATTTTGCTGTATGAGCCTTTAAACCATAAGAAAGGCACTATTGTGTCAGTAGTATAGTGTATGTTTGGTAGCTAAATGTGTTGAAAATGCATTGTACTGTCTTGTACATGCACTATGATTCATTCAATCATCGTTCAACAAGAGCAGTCAGGCTGGTGGGTGTACTTGAGCTGTGATCAAGCCAATGCTTACAAGTAAACATATGTTTTGTTCACATGCAGGTACAGCAGCAGAAGCTGTATAGGATGTTGTTCCACTGCAGCTTGGAGCAGTCTTGAATTGTGAATTCTCATGTTCAAACCAGTCAACAAGAAACACTTATGAAGCAGTGATGTGCTTTTTGTCTCTGAAGTAAAACAGCTTGAACAATTTTAACACATTATTTGACGTGATACCTCAATTTTATTCTTTGTTTAAAATAACTCACTTCAATTCTGATGCCTGCAGCACATCCCAAAAAAAGTTGGGACAGTAAAGCGTTTACCATGGTGTGATGTTTCCATTCTTTTTTCACAACACTTAAAAGATGTTTAGGGACTGAGGACACCAAGTAATTAAATGTGTCAGGTTTCATATTGTCCCACTCCTCCTGCAAAGTAGTCTTAAGGTGTGCCACAGTCCTGGGGCACCATTCCTTCCAGAACAGACCTGAAATACTGATTCATCTGACCACAGTACACGTTTCCACTCCCAGATGCCTCTGAGCCCAGAGCAGTCGACTGCACTTCTGGACACTGTTAACACAGGGCTTTCTTTTGACACAGTACAGTTTTAAGTGGCATTTATAGATGTAACTACATACTGTAGTGCCTGACACAGGTGTGCCAAAGTAATCCTGAGCCCATGTGGTTATATTGCTTATAGAAGAGTGACAATTCTTGATGCAGTGGCATCTGAGGGATCAGAGAACACGGTCATTCAGCTCAGGCTTGCGCCTTTGCCCTTTACCCACTGAAATCCCTCCAGATTCCTTTACTGTTTTAATTATGTTATGCAGTAGAACACTGTATAAAACAACAGTTTGAAGACATTATCTTGGGCTTTAGGTAATAATGGTGAGCATTTTTCACACTTTAGAGACTAAGCAATGACACAAGATGTTGTGTCTTTCTAAAGAACAAGCTGACTATAGCAGTGATACACAAATCTTCATCAAACTATCAAGGATCAATATTATTGTCAATCAACAACTTGTTGTAAGATAATAAAGGACAGTGGCCAATTTTTTACATCTACATCCATGTGTGTGCCATTTGCACAACACAACATGTCATGATGTTTTGTGGCTCCAAAGGGAGATGTCCAACATCAAAAAAAAAAAAGATGTTGTTGAATATTCCCTTTGAATAGTTTCATGTTAACAAATGAATCTGAATGTTTCTGGCTGTGATATAAAAATATTGATGCCGTATACAGTAAAACAGCTTTTCAGCTTGATGCATTTAAGCCATTCAGTTTTATAAACTTCCAGTATTGACCCAGCAGCTCACAAAGATCAAGTAGGAACATTAAGAAACACATACAGTAGAACAAACATCAGCTGATGAACTGCATCATTTTAAAGTCTATGAGTTACATAATATACTGTAAATGCCACTTGAGCAGGTATTAAATTTGACCATCTATTTGTCCACTACCCAAATTCATCATCTTCTGAGAGTAAGTCAGAGTTGTACAGTAAATGATTTAGATACATTTATAAATGATTTTTCATCACGTCCACTGTAACCCCTTGCGCCCCTCCTCATCTCGGCCCAGAGGCTTTGCCACTGGGGTAGATTGTGTAATGCCCACAAGCTTCTCTGTCAATCTACTGATGCCTGGCCTTGAAGTCAGTGTCTATTTGGCACCGTGTCCGCACTGATAGATTTGTAAACATTAGGACCAACATGTCCATGCACACCTATACACACGCACACACATACAATTTGTCTCTTTCACACTTGCTCACTCCCACACCTGTGTCCAGATGATTATGGGGCCATAAAGTGCCCTCTGACTCCATCAGCACAAAGGTAATCCTGTCGCTCCAGAGAAGAATCGCCAGGCCTTTTTTCTGCTTTCTTACTCAAACATAATTCTCCCCATTTGGCATTTTGACATCATATCTTCAGTCTTCTCCTCAGTCACCCCTGTCACAGTTTTCTTTCTCTCCATCTGGCCAAAACATGGTCACAATAACTTTATTTTATTTTTTCTCACTCGCTCCAATGCACAGCATTCAACCCTTACCTCTCCATTCTCATTTAGTCTTTTTTTGTCTCCTCTGCCTTTCTTCCTTCTTTTTTCCTGACTGCCAAGGTCAGACAGGACAAACAATGCCACTGGTGTCTGTCTGAATGTGGCTTGCTACCCACCACCACTGCTGCCGTTGCCTTGGCAACACACTAACCATTAATTTTCAATTAAAGCAGACAAAGAGATGACAGCTCAGGGTCCATGGAAGATGTCAAGAAGCAGTATTAATATACGACAAGTGAGCATAATTGTGTGTCCATTTTCCTCAGCTCTCATCTATGCTATCAGTGTAATGTGAAAGCAGCAGATAATTTGAGGGTGTGGGAGACGCCGGCCACTGTTTTCCCTTAAACAAGACGCCTCTGATGTGTCTCTTAGAGAAATATGGCATTCATCGTTACCTTTATGAATATTTTGTCAGGGATGTTATTATTTTCATTATCATGCTATCACAAAGATGTTATTTCACCTGCAACTTAAATGGTCACACACACACACCTGTAAGCTGTATGTAGTGTGAGGACAGTATGGGTTGATGTTATTTAATTTCCATTCTCCAACCATCACCAAGAGACCTCCAACTCATACAAATATGCGAGCTGTTCTCCATCCCTTTGTCTGATTCGATACAAGCCAGCAGTCGGCTATACGTTAACATACAGACACAGGTTCATACACAAACACATACTGATGCACGGATGCACACACACAGAAGGTCAACGCAGAGCACGTACATCACACAGAGCAGGGCCTTGGAAAGTCCAGAGAAAAACATGCACAATAATAAGTGCTCAACCTTACAAAATATGGGAAAATATTTTATCTGTGATAAGGTGAATAAGGCCAAGATATCTAGCAGCACAGGAGGATAAAAGAACGCAATATTTAAGGAAAGAAACCCAAAACAATGAAGAGCATGCATATAAACCATGCAAAGGAGCGGGGACAAAAGTGGGAGATGCCTGGAAAGAAAACGTGAAACCTACAGTGACACTAGTGTCTCCACCTGAATGCAGACCAGCAGGGTTTACATGCTTCTCACACAAAACCGAAAACACATTCTTGTACAACATCTGAACACACCGCTACACTTGCATAGGTTCATATATTATGTTTGTGTGTGGGGGTGTGAACAGTGAAAACTTGTCTGCCACAACAGAGTTGAGTAATCAGTCACATGCCAGGTCAGATAAGACACAGGGCAAATGTTTTATAACATAAGATAAAACAGTGTATAATAGACACTATTGCTGGTTGTATGTGTATGTTGTATGTGTGTGCCTATATCTATGTGAAGAAAGACAGGTTTCATACAGATGTTTGTTTAATATGGTCATAAATTCATAAATATTAGTTCATACAGCCACTGAGGAATTGGTTAAAAGGTGTCTCATAAATAAAATGTTGTCTAAAAATATACAACTTTAAAAACAGTGTTTGGTTGAAAAAGCACTATTTATTGTGTAAGGTTTATTTTGAAGTGCCTCACATGACCAGAATTTAGTAAGGCGCGCCACTGTGGCATTATGGGACAGAGATGACACGGACGCAGAGGAGAGACATACAGCACCAGATTAATGTTATTCTGCACATGGTTCTAGAGGTGCACACGGTAAATGTGCTTTATATGTTGTATTTGTGCATAATGTTGTTTATGTCCCTTTACTTGTTGCTGTACATGTGAATGCATTTACTGGTCCAGAGAAAAACATCTCGCTATGAGCCTGCTTGTCAGTGGACCTTAATCTAAGAGACTTTAAAGACTGTGAAATATGTGCTTAAAACTTTAATGTTTGCATTTTTTTGTAGTTTCCATGGTGTCTGAAGAAAGACAGAGAGAGAAAACTTGTCAGAAGACATCAGTATGATGTGTGGCCTTCTTTTGAATTGAAACAGTGTCTGAAGAGAAATGATGTTGTCTTGTTGGCCAGATTTATCTAAGAACTGATATTTTTTTCTCCCACAATCCTTCTCTCCCTCACTCACTGTCTCCCCTCACCTCTTCCTGTCCTCCTATAGCAAATCGCCTCTGATAGCCACATTCATTCCCACTCTTCTTCCATCCCCAATTGCCTCCCTGTCCCTCCCTCCCTCTCTCTGCCCACTGCTGAGTGTGCCCCTTAAATCATACAGTCCCTAAACTGCCCCATAAAGGATGGCAGCCTCTCTCTCTCACACACAGACACACTCTCTCTCTCTCCCTCTCTCCTCCCCTCTGTCTCTACACATTATTGCTTTAATTAAGGTAATTACTTTCAGAGTAGTACTAATCGGATCCTCTTCTCTCCTGGCATACAGTACATGCACGCTCATGCACACAACACACACACACACACACACACAAGTAACCAGGCAGGCAATTTACTCATACTCACTATCCTCTCTTGGTATTGTACACACACTTCCATAGACAGCAACACCTGTGTAAACTGAGCCCTGACTTAATTTTAAAATCTACGGCTGGACCATAACTGATGATGATGATCATCTCATCACCTGTGATGAAGAGAAACACAACAGTCATAAAGTGTTCCACTGCAGATGAAGCAGAAATATCAACCTCAAGTCTGCACTCTTGTAAAAAAATATGAAATATAAGTCAGTACTATGAATTTTACATCTAGAGTAATTAAACTTGTCCCAACAAGACCCTTCCTTTAATATAATATTATTTGACTTGCATGCTCTAAGAGCCTTTTCTTTTAATTTCTTTTCAGCCATCAAACACTGTCACTGCAACAGCAGTCTTGTAACATTTACACATTATGGGTGTCACAGCAGATTTTTTTGTTTAAATTGTTAATTTCAATGTGTGAACCCAACTGAAATCTGGTAATGTAATCATGCAGAACAAAAACACAGAATCAAAATGCTGCTCATTCTGACAAAAAAAAAAAATTCAAAGGGAAATTTGAGAAACTGTGATTATGTCACTTGTCAGTAGACCTTGGCTGATAAATGCTGTTTTGACAGCTTTGTAAAAAAGAGAAATAAGATGTCAGTTTCTAAACTAACTGTACCTGTGTTCACTGCTGTGTCAACAACAGACATGAAATTATATTTCTAGGGATCACAGGGTTTCATACTGTTATAATATGAGCAGTGTAAGGTCAGGAAAGGTATGTGTTATCCATGAATGGCTGAGACAAACGGAGATGAATGCATTTCCAAATAACTGCACCCTTCAAGGACTTTTCATGCATCTGATCTACCAGGTGACATGAGAGACTGACAGGAGAGCGGTTACTACTAACAGCCCCCGCACATTCTGAGCACATGAGATGTATAGATCCACATGTTTTGCTCCAGGCATAATTTTCTTTCCCTGATGGAAGATGAAAATGTAGACACCAGCTGGTTGCTAAGTTTAATTCAGTCATATCTATGGATGTACAACTGGCCTGTCACAGGAGACTCAGGAGTCCTCTCCTTCTGCCACCATCCCCCTCTCTGCTTCCCCCAAAGGCACCTTGACTGATAATGAGAGGGGGAATGCAGGTACGGGTCTGACTCAGGGGGGTTTCAATTAACGCCCTGCAGATTAATAAAGTGTAATAAGGTGTACTGTGTTTATGTGTGCGTGTGCACATGTGTTTTTTGCATGTGTTCATGTGTATGTGTGTCCACATGCTGTGAAAAGACCCCTGTCGCTGAGCGTGATGGAGAGAACAGAAAGGGAAAATGGCTGCGAAAAAGCAGTGGCAGACTGTGGAGTGGAAAGCCCTCAGAGCACAGCTCTGATTGGGTGTTTGTTCAAGAATGTTTAATTGGTCATCTGTTTCTTGTCACCACATGATTAGCAGCAAGAGATCTTGGGGTCATTTTACCTCTATGTGCACAAAGACAAACACAACTGGGACTGAAATCTTCATGAAGTAGTCAGAAACAAACCTGGATATAAAGTTAAAGTTATAGGGCGGGAGATAACTCCTGTGCCCTGCTGTTGAGCAGAGGTCTACCAGCAGCATGTTCAACATGACATAAGATCACTGTTGTTTATGGTATGGAATGAGAAAGTGTGTCCAAACGTTTGACTTCACAAATGGAAGTACATTCACCTCCTTTATAATAGAGTGGTGGTAGATGTTCTCTCAAAATCAAAATAATCGGCACAGCTGTAGGAAGTATCATTAGGAAAAGTTGTCTTGTGTGTAAGAACTGACCCATTAAAGAGAGGCCTGACCAAGTGCAAGGTTGTGATGTTTTGTTTGTCTGCTGACACTCCCTGTTGCATTCTCCATGGCACCTCGTTGAGCCTAAACAAACACCCACACAGAGCCACACACACCCTAGTGCATGTCACTAAACAATGTTTGCTTTACACAGTTGATTCATTTGATTCATTCACCTGTTTCAGGTTGACC
The DNA here is from genome assembly GCF_001952655.1 of Monopterus albus. Taxonomy (NCBI): domain Eukaryota; kingdom Metazoa; phylum Chordata; class Actinopteri; order Synbranchiformes; family Synbranchidae; genus Monopterus; species Monopterus albus. Next base: position 1,859,057 of record NW_018127898.1, on the reverse strand, counting down.
CCAGCTGCTGCTTATCTTGTTCTTGTTCCACCACCCTCTCTTACTACCTCTCTCTTTCCATGCACTACAGTAGAGGAATGCACCTACAGCTATTTCTGCCTACATTAATCTGGGTAGATGACTTATGCCAGCTGAATGTTAAAACACTGATTTCAGCAGTCGCTGTCTTTTAACAATACCTGATTGTGTTTGTGGTGTTTGCAACAGCAAAGTCACAGGTTTCATTCACTCACTGTTAATCTAGATTGACTGTGCACTGTCAGACCTGAAAGCTCTTGTCTCAGCCACAGAGCATGCACTGAATATCTCAAGCATGCAGGGTAAATATTTACATTAGCAAACATTGGAGGTATGTTGTTTTTGGTGGATGAGAAGGCATTTGTTGTATTTGTTGTATGTGCCTGGGCGTGAGCATGTAGCTCAGAGGAACTGTGCACAGTGTCAGGCCTACAGATCTAAAACACAGATAACACCTGATACTGTATGTGTGATATGTGTGAGAAGGGCTTGTCTGCATATGACTTTGGCATGTTCTAAAACTGATTTATGGCGTAGTGTGTTTTGACCCACTATATGTCTATAAGTGAATGCTGAGAGATGAAGAGGACACATTCAGGTACCCTGTGGCTTGTACTGTACGTGAAAACAAAACATCAGAACAAGCAGCTGCAAGAGGAATGTATCATGGGCTGTTTAAATGTCAACAAATGCCATATAGCATTTAGACAAGACAAGCTGCAGGGAAGATTAAAATAATAATACCATGCAGATGCATGCAGAGACAGAAACTGACAGACAGGCAGACCGCTGGAAACTAGTCAGTCAAAAAAAGATCAGATTACCCAATGGGGAAATCATCCTCCAGTAAAATATGACAGTATGCAGTATTGTATATCATTTGTGCCAGCAGGCTATTACAATGAAATTTTCTTTGGTGACATCTCAAAATCATATTAATCATAACACAAGGAAAGGAACAAGTATATAGAGGCATAAAGTCCATGTTAGGATACAAGACTTTGCAGGAGAGCCGAGTTCATTTCTAGTGAGTGGCTTGTGTTTTTATTCCTAGTGCATCCAAAAAGTATTCACAGCGCTTAACTTTTTCCACATTTTGTTATGTTACAGCCTTATTCCAAAATGGATCAAATTTATTATTGTCCTCAAAATTCTGCAAACAATACTCCATAATGACAACATGAAAAAGGTTTGTTTGAAATCTTTGCAAATTTATTAAAAATAATTTTTTTTAAAATCACATGTACATAAGTATTCACAGTCTTTGCTCAGTACTTTGTTGAAGCACCTTTAGCACCAATTACAGCCTTGAGTCTTTGAGTATGATGCTATAAGCCTGACACACCTATTTTTGGGCTGTTTCTCCAATTCTTCTTTGCAGTACCTCTCAAGACTCCTGGTGGTTCCAAACTTCTTCCATTTACAGATGATGGAGGCCACTGTGCTCCTTCAATGCTGCAGAAAAGTTTCTGTCCCCTTCCCCAGATCTGTGCCTCGATACAATCCTGTTTCGGAGATCTACAGACAGTTCCTTGGATTTCATGGCTTGGTTTGTGACATGTACAGTTAACTGTGGGACCTTATATAGACAGGGGTATGCTTTTCCAAATCATGTCCAATTAACTGAATTTCCCACAGGTGGACTCCAATCAAGTTGTAGAAACATCTCAAGGATGATCGGTGGAAACAAGATGCACCAGAGCTCAATTTTGAGTGTCATGGCAAAGGCTGTGAAAACTTATGTACAGGTGATATTTTTTTTTTTTTTTTAATAAATTTGCAAAGATTTCAAACAAACATTTTCACATTGTCATTTTGTGGTATTGTTTGTAGAATTTTGAGGACAATAATGAATTTAATCCATTTTGGAATAAGACTGTAACATAACAAAATGTGGAAAAAGTTAAGCGCTGTGCGTGCAGTCGAAAGATTCCGCTATTAAAATGTATCGGTGGATGTCAGGCAAGCTCGCATGAATGTGCAACTGCCTGGAAATTATGACCATTAAAGGAAATCTATAAACTATCTCATAATACTTAATTTTGTTAGAAAAAATCTTGTGAACGAGAGTTTGCGAGACGTGTATAAACTGAGTTGCTTCTGCATAAAAATACCGGAACATACAGTAGGTACACCTCATAATTTTTAGCTTTAGATCACATCTAAGATGGTAATTCACCACTATAGATAAGTCAGAAAACAAGGAAAAGTGTGCCATGGGCTCTTTAATGTTGGCGGAGTTGTTGCAAATCCTCCTGCGACCATAGGAGCGCTATTTAATGAGATGCCCCTATTTGTTGTATGAGATGAAAGGGACAAATGGCCAAATGGGTTGTGTAGGTTGGATGACATGCTGCACTGGGTGGGACTTCACCTCTGTGAAGACTGAAAAATCTAATAAAAAAGGAAAAGGAGGAGAAAAAAGTAGAGCAGTGGCAGAAAAAAGCAACAGACGTGACAACAAGGAGGACAAAGCATGACAGGCCAGAATGTGGAGGAGGGAGAATCAATCAGTTCTCAAGAGCCTGTTGATTAGACATTCTACAACCTTCTCCATCTTCGTTAAGCTTTAATTAATTCATAATACTGAAACAAATTACCTTTGCATGGATGAAAATTACACCTAAATGTGGCGTGGCAGCTTGGCATTTGGTGATTAAATTATCTCTGGAGATTGCAGGAGTTTGATAGAGCAGCGTCGGCTAGATGAAGTCGTGTAACATTATTAAGTTTGAAATAACAATCCACTCATTTCCTATGTGGGACCATTTGTAACACAGAGGAAGTGAGCAGAGGAGGCCTGTCCTCTCTTACAACACAAAGACCAGACCTAGCAAAGTTCTGCTACATTTAAACTTGCTGGCTTTAGATAATAAGGAAAACCTTTTATGTTGATTTTTAACGACATTATGGTATTTGGCCTTTATTCTGCTGTCTGCGGCTCCGTGAGACTGAACAGATGGAGGCATATACATTTTTTTAAACCCACTTTTCACCAAAGACTGACTTATCACACAGAAAGGTCAGATAGTGCACATCAAACTCAAAATGTGCGTCTTTTCAAATCTGCCTCATTGGCTTTGTTCACCAGACCACCAGAGTGTGGAATTCTCCACACACAATGAAATATAATAATGAAAAAATGCATACAATAAGAATACTTCCTCACGACAATACAATAAAACAGCCTTGGAACAGCAAAGAAAGCAGGAGAGCTCAACTCTGAAGAATGATAACAGAGTTAAGAAATAGAATGGCCTGAAGTCTTTTCTTCTCTCTTTATGGGTTATAGATTATGGTAAGCAGATAGCCGCACAGATTTATCTTTGTCTGAGCTACTCTGTTGCTACTCGAGTTGGAGGCTTAAAAAAATGCAACAGCTCCTGTATAGTCTCATCCTGCCTTTGTCCAGTCCTGGATCCAAAAAAGATAGTTACGTAGATGCAACCCAAGATGCTACGTGCAAAGGTCACATGGTGAACACAAAAACTTGGATATACAGTATGTGAGACAACGGCATAATTGTCCTCTCAAAAAGGATGACAACACCAGTCACGGCAGCAACTGCCCCAAAACATCACCCGCTTCAAATGTTATCATTTCATTCAGTGAGTGTCCTCCTTTGAGAAACGTTGTGATTGTAGTAATTATGACAGGAGCAAAAGTCAGATGATGTAGGTTACATCATCCATCATCTATAGCGCTTAGTCCCGAATGGGGTCATGCTGGAGCCAATCCAAGCCAGCATCGGGCAAGAGGCGGGGTACACCCTGGACAGGACGCCAGTCTATCACAGGACATGCAGACAAACAACCACACACTCGCCAGTCAACCTAAACTGCATGTGTTCGGACTGTGGGAGAAAGCCGGGGAGAACCCATGCAAGCACAGGGAGAACATGCCAACTCTGCACAGAAAGGTCACGAACCCGGAACCTTCTCGCTGTGAGCCAACAGCACTAACCACCGCACCACTGTGCTGCCCAGGTTACGTCATATTAAGAGCAATAAAGTCCACACAGGGAGGAGGTCAGGGTAGATGGGTGAGACAACAAAATACAGGACTTTCAAACGGGAAACAGCAGCTCATTTCCAATTTCAACCCAATGTGGTTATTTAAACCCAAACCATGATCTTTCCTTAAATCTAACAAAGGACTCTTTGTGCCTAAGATTGATTAGCTCCCTCTTTATTAACCTTCTCAATGATAAATGGTCTAGATGATGAGTGGAAGGATGAAAAAGTATATATGTTTATGATCAAGTGACATAGCTGGCTGTAATTATGACAACTGTGATTGAATGTAAGGTCTAAGTGTGTACTGAGAGGAGGTCGGGATGGATGGGCGGAGCTAAAAAACACTGGCCATCAAACCAACACAACAGATCACACCCAAGCACAGCCCTAAAATTAACAAAGTAATGAGTCAAACCACAAACCCAACAATCCAAACCTTAACAGAGTGATTATTTTATTGTTTTTGTTTTTTTACGTTGCTCTTTTGTTTTTGCAGTTCATGCGACTTGGCTGTGGCAGCACTGCAGTCCCCGCTAGGATTGATGAAATATTTGATCTAAAATTTGTCTGATAAATCAACTAAATTGAAAGTTGAATATAAACTTTCCATTTCCTATACTTGCTTATTAGGTTCTGGTTTCTTTTGCAAGGCCTCAAGCTGTTAAGTTAAGCAAACAGTACAAAGCACACTACAGCACACAAACGCAACACTAAGCTGTTTGCTCACATATTGTGTGTGTACATGAATGTACTGTATTAAATGTTAGCAAGTGTGGTTGTGCCTTGTTTGCTCTCACACTTAAAGGCATTGTAGAGAATAACCTCCTCAGCAGGCAACGGGAGCCTCCGTGTCAATTATCCTGCCCTGAACCTGCGATCTCCTGTCTTTACTCCCTCTCTCCTCCCTGCCTCCCATCATCCTCAGCTCCTCTAATAGGCCCTCTCTCTCAGGATGATGAGAGGACATTCTTCTCTGATGGCAGCGCAGCACAGCTCACACTGCTCTGTGTCAGGGTAAGATTAAGACAGGGCACAAGAAAAAACATTCCCATCAGACGTGTGTGTGTGTGTGTGTGTGTGTGTGTGTGTGTGTGTGTGTGTGTGTACTGCCAGGTATTAGAGTATCAGGTATTGTTGCTTCCTCAAAGGGAACATACCAAATACAGGGGGTGAGATACTAATAGACAGACGTGAATACAAGCCTCTTTAGTACAAAGTGAGCACGCACACACAGGAAGGATGAGCAGAGGGAGCGAGGGAACACGAGAGAGAGACAGAAAAGAAGAGAGAAAGAGGGAGAGAGATGTATAAACTGTCAACACTGTCACGGAAAATGGCCCTCAAATTAAGCCGAGCGTGTGGTTCTACAAGGGACTCTGGGAAATTGCCTTTTATCGCTTCCCAAACAATGGCCCGGCTGACAGCATTGCGTATGATAATACATACACACACGCATGCACACACATCTGACAGAGCCATGCCCAATAACTCAGCCAGCCGCTATTTACATTATTCCTCTGCCGAGCCTCCCTCTCTGCCACCCTCCCTCTGTCTTCTTCAGCGACTTTTACTGTCCTAGGCAGTCGCACGCTTTCATGTGGTTAATATCATGCAAAATAACAGCTTCTTATTTTCCTGCTGCCCCACCACCCCACCCCTTCTGCATCCCATCTTTAATGGGGGCTAAGCGCTGTAAGCTGGCTGAGTGCGAGGGCCTCTTATACACACACTACTGTGGTTATCTCTCCTCTCTGTTTATCATTGTTATTATTATTAATGCTCTGCTGTAACGACAGAGCCCGGCTCGAGAGCAAGAGGAGAGGAGGGAAA
>NW_018127898.1:1849253-1853136 GCF_001952655.1 Monopterus albus | reverse complement strand
GGCGGTGGAGGGTGAAAGCGCTCATGTGATGTGATGCTTGTTAAATAAACTGCTATTTACCACCATGACAGACAGATTATTTACAAACACGCGCCATTACACCGCCCCTCTCCTCCTCCTCCTCCTCCTCCTCCTGGCTCCTGGCTCTGCACATACTCATCTCTTCCTGTGTTTCCAAGTCATATGCTTGATGCCCCGATGAGGGCCACGCTGGCCGGAGGATTATGACTGGTGACAGCATAATGAAATGCTCTTCTGCTGTACTGTAGAAGGATGACAGAGGCCTGCAACATGTTGTTACAGTATGTGAAGGGATTTGTAAATGAAGTCAGGAATAATGAGAGAAGTGCTCATTAGAACCCCAAAAGCCACTGCAAACTGTAATCTCACACACCGCTCCAGTAGAGCCATTTCTGGATGCAGTCCTCTTGATTTCTCAGTCAAGCAGCACTGCTCACTTAGCCGGCTGACCAGACACAAAGCCAAGTGTGGCCTGATCAGGTTAAATGGAAAACGTCACACAAAAGAAAGATTGAAGTTATGTCACATCGAATGAATGTAAATGAAGGTGCACAGCTGAGTTTAGCTTTTATATTTCAAGGTGAAAGTTAGTTTGAAGACCCGCAGCACAGACAGACAGGTGACAGATTAAAAGGAAAACCACCATGTGCCGCCAGAACAATTTCAGTGCTCCTTGGAGTTGATTCTACAGGTCTCTGAACTGTACTGGAGAGATGAACACCATTCTTCCAAAAGATATTCCCTCATGACGATGATAGTGGAGACGCTGTCTAACACATCACTCCAAAATCTTCCATAGGTGTTCAGCTGGGTTGAGATCTGGTGACTGTGAAGGCCACAGCATATGATTTACACCATTTTCATACTCATCAAACCATTCAGTGACTCCTCGTGCCCTGTGGGGGGGGGGGCACTGTCATCCTCAATAGACCATGCATTATTCAGCTTCTTTCTTTAAGTTGTTACCCACTTGTAGTGACTACAAACAGTATGCTCAGGTTTTTGTTTTTACAAGAAAATATTGTTGTTTATTGCACTTTTTCATTTGACAATAAGGCTGAATCTTTTAGAATGTTCATGTTCCTTTCATAATCATAATCATAATTTTTTTTTAAATGTTGCATTCATCTCACAGAAATAAGGGATGGTTGTGCTATTGGGCTCTCCATCACGTTTTACAGTTCAGTTGCCGAAAGAGAGAAGGATGAAGAGGAAGGAGAAGAAAGGATGGGGCGGTGGAGGGTGAAAGCGCTCATGTGATGTGATGCTTGTTAAATAAACTGCTATTTACCACCATGACAGACAGATTATTTACAAACACGCGCCATTACACCGCCCCTCTCCTCCTCCTCCTCCTCCTCCTCCTGGCTCCTGGCTCTGCACATACTCATCTCTTCCTGTGTTTCCAAGTCATATGCTTGATGCCCCAATGAGGGCCACGCTGGCCGGAGGATTATGACTGGTGACAGCATAATGAAATGCTCTTCTGCTGTACTGTAGAAGGATGACAGAGGCCTGCAACATGTTGTTACAGTATGTGAAGGGATTTGTAAATGAAGTCAGGAATAATGAGAGAAGTGCTCATTAGAACCCCAAAAGCCACTGCAAACTGTAATCTCACACACCGCTCCAGTAGAGCCATTTCTGGATGCAGTCCTCTTGATTTCTCAGTCAAGCAGCACTGCTCACTTAGCCGGCTGACCAGACACAAAGCCAAGTGTGGCCTGATCAGGTTAAATGGAAAACGTCACACAAAAGAAAGATTGAAGTTATGTCACATCGAATGAATGTAAATGAAGGTGCACAGCTGAGTTTAGCTTTTATATTTCAAGGTGAAAGTTAGTTTGAAGACCCGCAGCACAGACAGACAGGTGACAGATTAAAAGGAAAACCACCATGTGCCGCCAGAACAATTTCAGTGCTCCTTGGAGTTGATTCTACAGGTCTCTGAACTGTACTGGAGAGATGAACACCATTCTTCCAAAAGATATTCCCTCATGACGATGATAGTGGAGACGCTGTCTAACACATCACTCCAAAATCTTCCATAGGTGTTCAGCTGGGTTGAGATCTGGTGACTGTGAAGGCCACAGCATATGATTTACACCATTTTCATACTCATCAAACCATTCAGTGACTCCTCGTGCCGTGGGGGGGGGGGGGCACTGTCATCCTCAATAGACCATGCATTATTCAGCTTCTTTCTTTAAGTTGTTACCCACTTGTAGTGACTACAAACAGTATGCTCAGGTTTTTGTTTTTACAAGAAAATATTGTTGTTTATTGCACTTTTTCATTTGACAATAAGGCTGAATCTTTTAGAATGTTCCTGTTCCTTTCATAATCATAATCATAATTTTTTTTTTAAATGTTGCATTCATCTCACAGAAATAAGGGATGGTTGTGCTATTGGGCTCTCCATCACGTTTTACAGTTCAGTTGCCTGACTGGCAACAGGCTTCAGCTGGCCTCCATGCGTCATGTGACTCTTGTCTTACATGTCACAGTGATCCCTTGAGTCTAATGGGAGGAGAAGAGGTGGGTGTCAGTCAGTAGACCTTACTTAATATTCACCTCCCCCTTCACTCACACGGTTCTGTCTATTTCGAGGACAGAGAGAGGGTCCATTGAGATGTTTCTGTTTGAAAACTCCACCTCTAACAATATGCCTCCCATTCCACCAAACTGCTCTGATGGTCCTCTCCCTTAGGGGCCCTTTAGAGACAATGTGTGTGTGCTGCGTGCATATTACCTAGAAAGAGAGCACAATACAGCCTCAAGGGCCTTTTCTTGACACTGGAGGGGGATGTAATGACGAGAGTGAAAGAAAGAGAGGAAAGGAGTGAAGGGAGGGAGTAAAGGGCAGTGTGAAAAAAAAACTAGGTGATTGGAAGATGCTGACAGCTTTATGTGACCTCCGAGGTCTGTGGTGTGCACACACACACACACAAACACACACATGCACAGCACACGCATACACGCATACAGTATTGTTACTGTGATACACACAAATGCATCAGAAATGATCCAAAGCACTTTATACTCAGAAATGCCTTTTTGTTCAAAGTGTGTGTTTTTGTATGCTTGTGTGTGTTTGTGTGTGTGTAATACGAATCCTATACTAACAGGACTTTTCATATAGTCAGTGGTTTGTAACTTACACCTTGTGTGTAACCTGACCCTCAAGGGGTAAGGTGAAAGGAGAGAAGTCTGATCTCAAAATTTTGTTAAAAGCCACTCACACACGCACACACACACAAAGGATCATTATCTTATGCGTGTGTCACCGTGGTTTTACAGTATAAGCTCCATAGAGGTCGTATTCTAAGCACAGCAAGGAAGGCCCGAAGCAGACTGGTGTACAGTTCCTTACACTTCTTTGTTCTCCCTTCCCCTCCCTCCCTCCCGCCCTCCCTCCCCTGGTGAGTCCATTAAAGACCCACAAGTTTATCAGGCTTAATGTAGCGTTAGCATATACAACTTTTTCCCTTACCGCACTCTATTCCTCCTATCTCTGCCACTCACTGTGCATAAACCTCACTAATACTATCTCTGCCATTCACAGCGGATGGGCCCCGCTAACGATGCTAATTAGCAAGCGAACACAATGCACGCTTCATCTCCCCTCCCACCTGTCAGTAGTACATGCGGTGCAGCCTCAAAAACCAGAGAAAATAACTTCCCTCTCTTCTCTCCTCCTCCTCCTCCTCCCCCTCCCCCTCACTTTTGTGCGTTAGCGCTTTTTTATGTTTTGTTTGGTTCTGCCATGAAAAACTCCAGGAGAAACTTTGTTACCTGTGTGTGTGTGTGTGTGTGTGTGTGTGTGTGTGTGTGTGTGTGTGTGTGTATGCTCTCTTGAGAG
>NW_018127898.1:1798906-1849212 GCF_001952655.1 Monopterus albus | reverse complement strand
AGGAGAGAAAAAAAAGAGACCAAACAAAACAGGGACATCACAGACACGAGGAGAGGGGAAACTGAGAATATGAACCGATCCCCCTACTGTTTACAGTTGTCACCTCTGTGCTCTGCCTCATGCGAGTCTTTGACGGAGGAAAGATTTACTACAAAAAAGGAGAAAGACAAATAGAGAAAGCAAGAAACAGAAATAAAGGAAGAGACTGCTGGTCACCCAAGCCCCACACCACACCCCCGTAACCATGTCATCCCTCAGTCCACACCTTGAGGGCATTCCTCAGTTCACCTCTCTGATGAAAAGAGTGAATGTAGCCTTTCTGATGCTAAATAGAGTGGTGTGTTTCTGTTCCCCAGAGGATGCAGAATCCTGTTTCATCAATTCATCCAGCTACCCACACACACAAGTGCTTGTTGAGTGTATGTGCGTGGGCTGATGTGTGTGTCTGTGTGTGAGTAAAACGTATTGTGTAAGTGGTAGTTAGAATGCGACAGCAAAAGCTGCTCTCTAAAATGGTACTCATATTCTGAAGGGCCTACAGGGTTTTAGTGGCGCTTGCTAACGAGGCATTCATACTGATCCATTACAGAGTACCACACATACAGTCAGACACAACTAGACATGCACGCACACACACACACGTGCGCGTGTTCGTCTTCACTCCTCGTGGGGACCTTACATTGACTTACATTAACTTCATGGAGATTTAGTCTGACCTTAAACCAAGTCGTCACCCTACAATTTAGTGATTTACATGGTGAGTACCAGCATCTGGTCCCCATGAGGAAAGTCCTCATAATGTGAGTGTGTAAACACTATTTGGGCCCCACAATGTGAGTAGGGCCAGGTGCACAAACACACACATATCCACACACAGACTCACACAATTAAAACAGACCTATGAATGATTCCTTATAGCAATATCAATGCAAAACATTACCTAATGTATGTGAAATTGAAACCAAGCAATGCCACAGCTACCATGTGACTTTATAACTACCAAAAAAAAAGAAAAGGCTGCATCTTTGCTGTAATACAACAAAACTAGTGGGGTGCTTTGACTCTTGTTCTGATTTCAATAAAAACATACTTGTCAGTCTTTATATCTTTTTCAGCAACTTCTGATGAGTTAGTCAGCTGTTTTCTCCCTCCAGTGAAAGACACTATTCAGCCAGAATAAGACATGATGATTACAGGACTCACCCAGACACCAAGTAGATGAGTTTTCATGGTTTGCTACAGAACCGAGCTCTGTGTGTTCCTCTTCTGTTCCTCAAATGAGACAAAGTGCTACACATTAGTTTCAACTCAACTTGTTTATGTTTTGTTTGCGGTTGATCCAAATCACAGACATAAATGAATCACAGCTAAGATACCACAAATGCTACTTCATGGCCTAAATTACTGTCAGTCCCATTGGATTTCTTCATCTTGCCAGCAAACAGCAGCATTAATGCATAAAGCAGACCTCTCCAATGCTCTCAATTTGTGTTGGGACATGGATCCACACCACTGGCTCCTAAGGGGCTTGGAAATATACACTACTTGAGCCATTATACTGTGTAAGACAATGTACTGTATGTAAGTTACTTTCACCTCTTCTGAACTGAAGAAACAAAAGGCATTGCACAAACATTTTAGATTTTCAAATTTTGTATCAAATAATTAGGTTACTCTAAAAAATAACAAATATGTGTTTGATATTAATAAATCATACAGGTGTCAGCCACATTTCCTTGCTGAAATAAAAGTCCTCCACCTCAAACTCTACAAGTTTTGATTAAAACCACTCCTTATGGGAATACTGGGCAATGTTTTAACCTCTTATTATTAAATTATTCTCTGAATGTTTGTGAATCTGATACTTTAGAAAATGTGACCAGATTTTGATGCTACACTCAGCATCAAGAGGCAGTGACCCCTTTAGTAGGCTACAATTTGAAGGAGTTGATGCCAAAATGAAAAGACACCCTGCTGTTCTAGGAACACTGGAGGTGTGCAAAGCTGCTTTTTGTGCATGTGCAGGCCTCAGTAGAAGACCAATAGTTTAGACACACAGCATGCTAAGTGTTTTAGAGAGACATTCTGTGAGGATAGTATAAAAACAGTTGTATTACAACTAGTTATCTGAACCAAAAGTAAAACAACTTTGGAATTGCCAATTTCCTATACAGTCCAGTTGTCACTGTTGCCAGCAGCTTCTTTTCACCTGTCTCCAAAGAACTTCATTAGCAGGATGTAAGACTATAGTCAGACTGTCTTTAGCCCTTTGACCCTTCTTATTTATTTGAATGGGGCCCCAAAGTCTGTGCAGTGGAGCTGCCAAAGCAGGTCGTCCAACAAAAAAACTTTATCAGCAAAAGGTGAATCTAGCTAAACCTTTGCCAAAACCCCCAATGACCAATCAAATATGTGCAAGAACTCATTTATTGTAGATAACTTTGCAATGTGAAAAACATATGTAATTCCACTGATGACCTGGCAATCATTCTCCTAGTACAACAACAGTGGTTTGGCCCCTGACATGCCTTAAAATCCTGCATGTATTCTGTATTTCATGTCTCACCAATGTGGACTCTGGTGTTAATTTAGCGCTGAATTGTTTTCACTCTGCCTGCTAACTAATCTGGAATTACCCCAAATGCCAAATAGTTTTGCCGCAGACTGAACCCGAGTGAAAGTGGATAACAGCATTTATAATGGAAGAACCAGCAAAACTACATTAGCATGATCCTTTTCACAATGTTTCTGGACAATGCTTCTGGTCAGACCGCTTCACACCAGCACTTAAATGCAACACACACAGGAATACAGACACAAAGCAACCAGCATTCCAGTTTTTGTTTTTCCCTTTTGAGTTCAACTCTATTCATGGGCACTGAGGCTTGGTCGCTAGACACAGAGTCTGACCAAAATATGACGTAATCTCTCAGTTGGAAGATCATCTTGTTGTTGCAGAGGTGGTAAGCCTGTTAGCAGTTTTACAAGCCTACAATAAACCATTTGAAAAACTTTCATCTTTTAAAATTTCATATTAAAACTATTAAAAATAGAATATGATTTTTAAAGAAATATTTCAGGAAAGAGCAGTCTTAGTCCAGACTAAATAGAAGCTAGCAGGAAGGGCCATTCAAAAAATGTTTCTGTTTGAGGCCTCGTTGGTGTAAAGATTTCTTCACTTCACTGTTATTATTTGTAGGTACAGTATTCATTGTGAGGACAGGATGCTGGGGTATTTTTGATTTTCTATGCTCCCAGGTTGTGGTGTTTGACAATGGATTGAGCCCTACGTAACTGAAAATTGGAATGAAATTGTCAACCAAATGTACATGTCTTCCACTGGAAAATATGCATGTAGTCCCAGTACTGACTCAGGTAAATTCAAAATATCTTAGCAGCAGTTTACACAATTACACTGCTGCAGTTTGACAACTGATCTATAATTCTGCCCCTTACTCCTTAGAGGAATTTGTCTTGGTAATTTGATTGGTAATTGTCTTTCCCATTCACTTCAGGGTCCTGGAATTGTGCAGATCCTGGGATGATGGCAGATTCCAGCCAGTCACTCTCACAGCAAAGTCTGCAGCCTGCTCTTGTCCTTTGGGAGCAGGCAGCGTACCACCTGGTGATGGAACAAGTTAGCATGGACTCAATATCAGCATGTTGAACTTCCTCAGCTGCAGCAGGACGTACAACCTCTGCTGTGCCTTCTTTATTAGGCAGCTGATGTCTGGGTCCCACTTGAGGTCCTGGGAGATGCTGGTGGCCAGAAAGCAAAGGGTCTCTACTGATTGGGGAGTCACGCAGGGTGATGGGGGTGAGTTGGGGTGGATTCATCCTAAAATCCACAAGCATTTCCACTGTTTTCAGGGCATTGATCTCCAAGTTGTTTTGTCCTCACCACGTCACCAGATGTTCAGTCTCACACCTGTAGGCAGACTCGTCACCCCTGAAGATGTGCCCAGTCAGGGTGGCATTGCCTGCAAACTTCAGGAATCTTAACAGACTGATGACTGGAGGTGTGGCTGTTTGTATCCTGGCAGAAGAGCAGAAGAGAAAGAACAGCCTTGTGGGATTAGGGTTAACCTAATCCTGAGAAGGTGTTAGATGTGTTTCCCTAGCTATACATGTTGCTTCCGGTCCATCAGAAAGTCTGCGATCCACCTACAACCTCAGCTGGGACAACTTATCCTGCAGCAGGTTCAGGATGATGGTGTTGAACGTGGAGCTAAAGTCTACAGACAGGATATACTATATTCCTGGAGAGTCCAGATGCTGGGGGATGAAGTGGAGGGGTCCAGGAGTGGGTCTAGAATATCTCTGTGATGGAATAGCACAAGGTGCTCAAATGCTTTAATTACCACAAAGATCAGGGCAGCGAATCTGTAGTCATTAGGCCAAGTCATACATGAAAAGAAGTAGTAGAAGCTTGCACTTATTGTCACATGGTGGTTTTGTGTGAAAATACACCTTAGTTGTATAATAAATACCATCACTGTAATAATAATAACAATGATTCCTCAGCTGCCTCTCGTTTAAAGTCATTCAGCATCTGGCTACATCATCCCTTGAGAGATACAGACATAACCACAGAATAAAACTGCAGTAATTTTACACTATGTATACACTTTTAAGTTTGATCATTTGTAAAACTAAAAGAAGAAGAAAAAGAAATTCCTCCAGTCATATATAACTTTCAGTACAGGGACAATGAGAGCAGCACATTTTGAGTGTCTAAATCCAGCAGTGTGAACTTGTTCTATCCTTTTCATCACAAGGTCAAGTTCTCTGAGTACAAACAATGGCTACAGCCTCACAGCAAACTCATAAAGTAGTGCTGCACCCAGATTCTCTCTCTTTGTATTTTGTTATGGCAGCGTGTGTGTGTGTGTGTGTGTGTGTGAGAGAGAGAGAGAGAGAGAGAGAGAGAGACTGTGCTCTTTGTGTCTGTATCTTTGTTTTTCTCTCCATCCTTTTAGGACATTGATTTCTCTTTACGACAGACAGAAGGCTCTAAAAGGAGACAAAGATGGAGTGATGAATGGCTGCTGTCCTCTAGAGGGATGCTTGTTTTCTCGTCTCTCTTTGATGAGGTCACAGACTAGACACTGGGTCACAGGTCATGGAGTCATATAGATTGACACAAAAAAAGCACAAAAATCTCACTTTACTCTGTTCAGCAAGTTTTGAGCCGCAATTATCTAGAAATTGTTGCTACTAACTATGTCAATCTTCACATAAACTTTAATTTGCTCACGTACATGGTCTGACACACATACATAGAGGCATGTGTACACTGCAGACAGTCAGATACAAACACATTCCTAACACACGTGTGCACATACACAGAGGTAGCTCATAAGGAGGAAAAAACTGGCATCAAGCCTAGTTCCACAGCACAATGTCTTGTCTGACTGTGCATAATGTTGTATACTGTATATCCTAGAAATCCCCACACATCACTGTGTGTATATGTGTTTGTGTGTGTGCATCTGGGGGTCAGAGATCAGTGAGTGAGGGGCAGGGGAGCGCTCATGGAGCACACAACCAGATTCCAGCTAAACAAAGCACTATCTGTACATTCGACAACACCAAGACTTTGGGAGCCACTGAAAGGTGAAAACGCTGGCCTCTGTCTGGATGACTGCATGTTGGATGCATCTGTCCCCCCATCCACCCCAACCCCAACCCCCATCCCCAGTCCTCTTTCCTGTGTCAACCTTTTTTTTTCATTCCACCTCATTTTTCCATGTGCCTGCCCATTGCAAGCTAGTTAGTATTAGGGCAATATAGGGTGTCTATGAGCTGGGGCATTGTGTGTGTGTGTATAAATGCTTTGCCTGAGTGTGTGTCTGGCTGCAGATGGGTGTGTGTGTGTGGCCTTGCAGTGGTGCTGGGTTGTGGAATGCAGAGGTCAAGATGAGCTGACCTCCCCTGAGGCCTGGATCTGGTGAGAAGGGGGAGAAGAGAGGTGAGTTCCATAGACACACAAACAAACACACACAAGCAACAAGGGATTTTGCTTTTTCTACAACTTGGATCGTAAATTTGTAGTTTAGGCCATTGGTTATGACAACACAACACACACCAAGTACACTTAGTGAGAGCAGTCAAACAGGTTTTCCTACTCTAAGGACATTATCTAAACCAATTATTTTAATTACTTATGTCATGCAGTTATTACCAATGCTGACAAATTAGGGATGATCATCTTTGCTCCTAACATACACAATACTTTTCAGGATGTTTCATTTACAAATGGTGAATTCTTTAAAATCTTTTAAAGCTTTTAAAGCCTTTTAAAGCTGTGTATGTAGCAATCAAGTCCTTATCATAACCAAAAGGAGTGGCCGGACTGCTAAAATAAAATAAAAACAAACCTTCAAACTCATACAATCATGCAGTATTTATGGACATGTCATGCACGCACAAACACTTTCTCAAACATGTACTTTCACACCTGCTCTTCCCTCCCTCCCTCTGTTATTAAACTGCTTTTATTCTCTTAGCCTTACATTTTTGTCTGCCCCCTCTGCTTCTCTACACTTTTGTCTTTCAGACTAAACAAATGTAACTTGGCTGGGAAACCGCTCAGGATCCAGATGCTGTCTCTCTCGCACTCCCTCACCCTTCACTACCCACCGTGCACACCTTTTTTCCCCACCTCTGTTGTCTCACCCTTCATAAAAGCTGAGAGTTGCTCTTCTTTTCTGGCCAATGTACTCTTCACTTTTAGGGCCTTGTCACTACTTAACCACTGCACTTTTTTGGTAACTCAGTTGTCCTTACTTTTACAAAACCTCTTGAAAAGAAAGCTGGACAATGAATGCCTTTCCATTTAATATGCTTTTGTACTGTATGTTTTTAAAACATCAGATCTGCAGGGGAAAAACCCTCATATTACTATAACCTCCCATAGTGACAAATCATGCTAAATGGGTTATATCATGAAAGGCCCACACATACTGTACTGCACACACATGCAGGATTAGTGATGACATGGCCCACCGTGAGAGTAGATGCGATGGATCTAATGCTCTTTCTGACTGGGAACTCTGGCTTTTCAAACAGGAGTGGGCCCACCACAGGACAGAGACATACACAGACAGGCAAAGAGAACTTTTTCTAGTACTGTGGTTATATTTCCCTGGAGCCTACCCCAGCCTTACAACTTCATTAACTATTGTAGAGCAGATTTTAGCCTGCTTCGGCCCAGATTTGGTTTGAAATGAATAAGAAATGGAGGAAAGGAAAATCCAAAATGTGGGTCACTGAGCACATCTAGTATGATTCCCTCCACTGACCGAGGGGAGGGAGCAGATATGAGTAAGATTACATTGTCCACTGTACATAGGCCAAGCAGGGCCACACCAAGCCACAGGGCAGCCTGTTTGACCTTCCTTATTTAAGACCTTAACGTCTTCCACTTCCTCTTTGTCCAGTCCTCCAGCTTTTCCCTGAACCCTAAAGGCAGTCTCATTTCAGCGCTTTTCTAAACATCACCTCTCAAAGTTCATTCCTGAATAAAAGACAACATGGAAAGAAAAACAGGACAGCAGCAGAAAAAGGAGGAAATGTTATTTAAAAGGTACCAGACCACAGCATTTTCCACTGATATTATATACTCCCTGCCCAATCCAAAATATATACAGGCCACAGGCCAGGAATGTAAAAATAAAACACATAGGCTCGACATCTGGAGAAAACTGAACAAAACCCTTCTTTAATCTGCCCTGAAAACTGTATTTGACCATTCTACCTCTGGCCTGTCTCACTCATTGACGCACACATCCACTTTCTCATATTCACGTACTTAACAGACAGCAAATGCATGAATGAGTTTAAACCAGGCTGTACATGTATTAACACAGACCAACTACAGAGCAACGAAGAGCTGATCATCTTGCAACATGTTTGAATAGTTTTATATTCATATTGCATTACGTACATTACCTTTTCAATGGTAATGTGCCTAAATAACAGACTTTTTAAAAAAGCAAGAAAGAGGTAACAAGGGGGAAAAGCTGATGTCCACCTGTTTTAATGTTCACTGAGATTCACTAAAATTGAGCTTTAAAAAAAACTAAAGGGGTTTATATTATATTAAATTATGTATTTTATGTTTTTCTGCTGTAAAACAATGAATCCATAAACAGAAGATGTAACAAAAGCTGATGGAAACACACTTTTCAAATAACAACATTCCTCTTTTATGTCCAGCAGCACCATTGGTGTATTTCTGACACCCAATATTACATTCCTCTGCACATAAAAGCTAATAAAAATGAAGAATCTAAATAGTGGCAGAGCAGACAGATTTAATTCATAGAAATAACATAAATGCTACATAATGTGGAAAGTGGCATTGAAATGCCCCTGATGTATCAGAAGTAAAGAAGAGCTGCTGGTGCTCTTTTAATTATGTGCCCTTTTTAACACCCACTTGAAGAGCACTAGTTGATAGACTTTTCAGAAATCCTGTTAAAATTTGCACAACGTCAGGCTGGAAAGCCAGAGAGAAAGGACAGAAAAAAGGCAAGAGAGAAAAAAGAGAAACAGAGTGCATGTGTGTGACTGTGCTTATTTTCCTTTGCTTATAAGGATTAAATGTCCTCACAGTGATGTTTTGCCACTCCTTATTAATATAGGGTTAGGATTTCAGTTTAGAGTTAAGATAAAGGTTAGTTTGGGTTTGGCCTGTAGTGTGAATACAGTCAGTAAAGGCATTTTTAAAATGAACATACAAGTGACTTTGTAAGCTTAGGCCAAATAATTACCATCCACTCAGACCTTGTGTTTGTGCTAATTTCAACAGCAGAGATATACTGTAAACTGCTTCTGTGCAGTTTTCTGTTTGACCGGTCAACAGGAAAGAAGTTCCAGCTATGAGAAGTTCTGATTTGACAGACTTTGCAAAACGTGTTTCTGATCACAACTTTCTAACTTCGTACAACGTATCTCAAGCTACTTTCACACTGCCTGCTGAAGTAGTCATATCAGACCTCTTACTAGGCGACTGATGTCAAAACGTTCCCATTGAAATTTGTGTGGTTTTTAAAGCCTCTGCACATGTGCATATGGTCTGCCGTCATCATTCAGTGTCGGCCACTCACAGGCCAGTAAAAATAAATATAGGGGAGAGCAACAGTAGCGACAAGGGGCAGTGGAGAGATGAGGACGTTTCAAATTTGTGGGGCATATATGCAGAAGCTTCTGTTGAAGCCAGACTCGAAGGAGCATATGGTAACTGAGCAGTTCTTGAAGGAACCGCTTGGTTTTACCATCACATAAATGATGTTATTCTTATACTTATGCGGCTCACATTTCAGTTAAATCTGCACATGCATGGCAGCTTAGAACCTCAGTAGCAGTCACACTCGGATTTGGATACATGTCACTTACAAACATGAATGTGAACTATCGACATAAAAAGATCGGATCTGACAAAAAATATTGAGCATTATGGCCTGTAATGTGAACATAGGCTAAAAAATGCCACTACAATGCAAAATTCAAACATTGAGTGGAGAAGCTCTGTCACTTTCATCAGCTGACTCAACACAATTAAAACAAAAAAGTTCAGTTATATTAAGAAAAAATAATGTGGGCGTGTGTTTCATGTGTTTATGATACATTAGCTATGCTGAGCATGTTTCTAGTCTTTGAGTTGATTTTGATAATGTACTGAAATGAAATGAAATCACTGAGCCCCTGGGTGCATGGGCGGAGCCAAGGGGTGGCCAGGAGGAGCGTAGTTGAAGGATTTACTCGACCAATTTTGCACTGATTCTTTAAGTGTGAATATAAATGTATATGTTTGTATGAGAGTGTGTCAAGGATTCTGTCAGGTGTTCTGACTGCTGACCAGGCTGGAAGCAGCCAGCTGAGCTAAAGAGCAGGCTAAGGGCTGGATAAATTGCGGGTTTGAGTCCTGCCCAGGTCAGGTGGAAGGTGCCAGACACAGCAAACCACTGGCTACTGCATCTCTTCCAAAACTGTGAACCACTCATAAAATAACATCAACCTCTTCAGCTCCACATGCATTTCACCAGGTCAGTCATTACAAATTCATCTTGTGTAGCTGAGAGCTGTTCAAATCCACAGAACTTCACTTTAAATTCTACTTGAGATTAAAAAGTTTCAAAAGATACCAAATAAGTCAAAAACTCTCAGGCGTATAAAATGATGCAATAAGAAAATAGAACATTTCCACTGAGCTATAAAAAAAAAAAAAAAGACCATGTTGGGGGTGATTATTTCACTGAATAAATGTTCTACAATGTGGAAAAATTGATTTGTTTCAGTGCACGTAGTGAACTTCAGGTCAGGTGTTTAAAGGAAGAAATCAGATGTGTTCATATGACATATAGGTTTGTGTAAAGCTAATGACACATGTTTAGAAAATGTACATATATTTTTCATTTATTGCTAATTCACTGTTTAAAATGATATGAATGTAAATTATAGCATTATTTAATTAAAAAAGTTAGTAGAAACCTATCACCTTTGAATATTATGACTGCACTACAATTACAGACTCAGAGGTATATTTTGGTTTGTTCCCTAATCTGTTTGTTACCTTAAAGACAGTCTGTTTTCCCTTTGACCTTACACAGGACAGTATCCAACCTAAGACCAAATGATGAGTGGCAAGGACAGCAGTGATCTTTTCTCAAACTGCACAAAAAAAAGACAAAACATTAAGGTTCACAGGAAGAAAAAACAGAGATGATAGTGAAAGAGCCTGAGAATCTGCTCACACTGATAGAACTGTCATACTCATTCAGGTTTGCAAGCAAGAAAAGGTGTGTGTGTGTTTTGTCTCTGTGAACATCTGATAACCTATAACCTGCAAACTCAATGCAGCTCTGCAGTGACAACAGAACACCGAAACACATCAAAATCAAACCTCACTGACAGCTGTTTGTATACACCGCAAGCCTCCTATCAGGCACACATGCACATGCACACACATACACACATAGGCTTAGAATGTGACCATCAATGAACCTAGCCAGGGCCCAGCCGACATCTTGTATCTGTGAGTCACACTGAACCACTAGTTTTATGTCAATACAAGGTGGTGTCTGGGGACCTACATCAAAACACAGTTTTCAGTCTAAAAAGAGGTATTGTTGACACACTGTGCCCATGCCCGTGCAAACTGAGTTTAACAGCTAAAGATCACTTGGCAGCTTTACACAGTGTCCAGCTGCATCCTTATCTCTGCTCTTCATCCCATTTCCTCCAACACAATGTCAGCTGAGATGCAGCTGAAGGGCTCCAACCCAAAAGGTTCTTTTTGTTTCAATATACAATTTGCTACTGGTTCTTTCAAAATTGCTTCACAGGGTAAAAGGGTTTCCAATAATATCAAATTTTCAAATCTGAAAGCTTTCACCAGTCTGACACCTTAGTCTCTTTAAAATTTTATGGTCTCATAATTTTTTACACGTCACATTTCTTAATTCAGTACCTCGCTGGCTATCAGCGTGCGGGAATATATTTGAATATAGCAAAACTGTTAAAAGTTTGCATAGCAGTAGATTGTACTGCTATGCTAGATTGATTGCCAGTAGGTTTGGGAGTTAGAATTTAGGAAAAACAAATATACAACAATTAACGTATTGAGTTTTTCTTTTCATACCAACGGCTTTGCAGGGGGCTTGAGACACACTGCTCTCCACCACTGTCCTCTTAGATGAGCAAAGTGGACAGTATGTACTGTATCACAGTTTCCTGATCGATGCAAAACAGTCTGGTAGCAGCACGCTGCTGTATGTGCTTTCAGGAACTACAGATGTCTACATAATAATCTTTGTAAATGATTAATGTTCAGCAAAGATTTTTTTTTACATGATTTTTGAAAATTGTGTGAAGCAATTAAATATAACAATTATTGCCTCATCTTTCAGTCTGTTATTGAACAGCGGATGGCTTTAGATATGCAATTTCCTTTTGTCATTTTACACACGTTATACTACTTGAGCAAGATCCAAATTAAAATATACTACTAGTCTGACCAGCAGCTCCAAAGAGACAAAAACATGACAATAAGAAGTTCCATCAGTTTATCAGTACAGGATATGAAACAGAATAAAAAGGAAATGTCAAAAAAAAACATTGCGCTGTAAAACTATTTGTTTTGATACTTAAAATTATCTGGCAATCAAGTAGCTGTTGTCACAAAAACAGGTGAGTATGTGTTGCGTGCATGTGTGTGTGTGTGTGTGTGTGTGTGTGTGTGTGTGTGTGTGTGTGTGTGTGTGTGTGTGTGTGTGTGTGTGTGTGTGTGTGTGTGTGTGTGTGTGTGTGTGTGTGTGTGTGTGTGTGTGTGTGTGTGTACCTTTCTCTCTGTACCTCCCTTGCTCTCTCTCCTGTCCACCCCTCCTCCTCCAGCTTCAGCTAATTCATGAACAGCATCATGACTGAATGTTAATAATTCACATCAGCTCTCCCTGATGACTCATTACAACTCTTCAAACAGAGAGGGAGAGGGAGACAGGCATACACACTGAACAAAATGAAAGTGCGTGCACACACATACACAAACACAGAAACTAACAGTATCATCTAAGCAAAGTTGTTGTTTTTTGTTTTTTTTTGGTCTTTTTCTAACTTCCAAGTGTGATATTGATCCCCAGACAAACATGAACACACATGAATTCACACATAATAATTTCTTATTAAAACCAGCTTAGGTTTGGGTGTAGGTGTGAGGGCCTTGGCGCAGTGAAATGGAGAAGAATAAAAAACTGACTAGAGGAGAATTATTAAAGGCCTTTAAAGGAATCATTGGACAGTTTAACAGGTAGTGAAAGAAAAGTGCATAAAATGTAACATTCCTCATCAAATAGATAAATAAAAATCACCTTCACTGTGTCGCCATGTCTGTGGGAGCATGTGCAGGCTTGTATGTGTGCATGTAATGTATGAGGAAGACATGTTGAGAGTGTCAAGGCAAACTAAGTGACTACTGGTCACTGAATAACAAGCATGTTATTAAGCCAATTATTAAACACACAAGAATAATATTCACGTTAAATCAAGTGACCTCATGAAAACCTTGTAAAGTTGTCATGGCAGTGACAGACCAAAGAGAAGTCAACAGCAAAATATAGATCTGGATTGGATAATGATTTTTTTTTTAATGTTTTCCTTGAATGGAGGGCAAAATGAACACTGCAGCTGTATCCATGTGTGTCTGTGTAACACACCAACATGCAAGTGACAACAATCAGAACAGAATTACATTTTACCTAAACTTCCCTTTCCCTAAAAGAATAACTACACAGGACAGGCCTTGCTTTGAGCCACACACAATGTTGCGCGGCCGTTTAGCCCCATTAGCGGGAAGCAGAGTTGAACACCTTGCCGACTGTGAGGTGTGTGTCGATCGATTGAGGTTAAACCCAGGGTTCAGATATAAACAGCTGGATAAGTCACAATCAATAGCTCCTATCCCCTGGCAACTGGTCAATACTTCCACACCCTACTCAGTCAAAGAAGACAAGGAGAGACGCAGCCTGGTGGACTTTCTATGTGCCTGTTTTGTGATAAAGATGTTAATGAATATATATGCAGTAGCACATGCACATGCGCGCTGTCCTGAGTTGATAACCTGTTAGCACAGCTATGGTAACTCAATAGACAGATGAACGAAAACACACACACAAAACCCTTCCTATCGATTTTCCTGCCCTGTCAAAATACCCTCCTCCTTCTTTAACAAACCTCTATTCTTACACACACTGAAACTGAATATGAGGCACATGCATACACATGTACAGGCCTCCGTCAAGGGTACGAAGCCACACCATGTTACCGATTGTTTCCTTTTCCTTCTACCTGTATATTACACTTTTTTTGCCAAATAGCTTTTGTCTGTACCAAGCCAGAAACCATACCTCTACTGTAGACACCCAAAGTGCAATTACGCCTTGTGTGAGCATGCACATGTTGATGTTGTGTGTGTGTTCGTCTCGATCCTAAGCCATAGACGAGATGGACTCCATATGCAGAGTGTTTTCACAGCCCTGCAGGAAATCATGACCATAGCAGAAAACCCACCAGCTATTTCACTAAGGTGTCATTTGTCTTTGAGTGCGTGCATCATGTGTGAGGGCACGTTATGTGTGTGTGTGTGTGTGTGTGGTGTGGGGCCGGGGTCTGCAATATTTGTGTAAGCCTGTGTGTGTTCCCTGTGTGATTTTTGTTGTTGGCACGCAGTGCATTGCACCCACCTCCCTGTGACCAGCACAAAATAAAAATATACTTTGCTTCTCGTTTGCACGCCAGTCCAAGGGTTGGGATGTGTGCGCTAGCATGTGTGTATGTGCCTCCAAGGGTAAAGAGTGGGCATCAGTTCTGAGGCATTAACCATTCAAAATAATGGTTCTGGGTTTCAGCAAAGGCCATAAAGGGTGGCGCAGGGTACAAACATGGCCACACACACACACACACACACACACACACACACACACACACTCAACAGTTATTAATCTCTCTTCATTTATTTTTAAGACTAGATTCAGTCAGTGTTAGTGGTATGATCCAGGGTTTTATCTGAGTCTCAGATGACATTTCAGCTACTGAGCTAACACTGTGTTTACACAGAAGGTGTAGCATCTGCAGAACATCAGCAGAGCAGCAGCAGCAGCTCCTTTGCTTTGTGTGTCACTACACAGCAGGCCTTCAGGTGCAGTAGGTCACCTGAGTTTTCAAAGTGTTCAGAACTTTCTACACAATCACTGTGGTTCCACATGCAAAACGCAGCATAAAAATATGCTGTGGGCTGCATTTACAGGCATATACAGTAGCATGAGTAAAATGTGAGCGTTGCACAGCCTGTGTAAAAAGCTGGATTGATTAAAACAGAAGCAGATCTGTTCTGTCACACATGTGACAGACAAATAAGGATAATCATAATCACCTTTATTTGGCCAAGTATGTTACACACGAAGAATTTGCTTCCGGTACAGAACTGAGGTAGCCATCTGCAGCTCCAACATAACTGGTGGCTCTAACCATTGGGGGCAACTTGGGGGCTCAGTGTCTTGCCCAAGGACACTTTGACTGCAGGCACTGAGATTTGAACCTTGGGTTGGGAGACGACTGCTCTACCCACTGAACCACAGTCGCCCCAAACTAACATTGTGACTGAAAAAACTTACCACAAGAGACAAACATCAGTTAGATCAAGAAAGGGAAGAAGATGTACAAGAAGCATAATGGTCGATGATGTAGTCTTTTAATTTGGATGTTCAGATGTTTCAAAGCCACAGGCAGCCTCTCTCACCTTCATACATCTTGGCCCAGTTATCAGAAGCAGGCATCATGGGAGAGCGTTCTCCTTCACTTCTCAGGCTTGCCTCAGTGAAAAACATAATCTACTGCAGTTTCCACCTATACGCAGATCCAGAGGAAACTGGTTGATTGTTTCTAATGCAGGCTCTAGGGGGGCTTTATCACTGTGATAAAGTTGGGAGCTGGGAGCCATCACTGATGGCAGGCCAGCTAATACAGTTCAGCCTGAGCCAGGCTAATCACTTACAGCAGCACTCTATAAGCAGGACACATGGCTCTATTAGCCCACCAGCATCATAAGCCTGATTAGTGAACATTTCCTTATTTGCTGCCCGTCTGACTGTTTGCTTGTCTGTTTGTCTGTCTGTCTGTGGACAAGGAGGCTTTGGGGAAGCAGGTTTCTAAGGGATGCACAGATGTTTAAGTGTGAGAAAGCAGCCAAGAAGAGAGAGTGGATGAAGCATGAGATACTGTACCAGAAGAAATAGGGCAGTGTTGAGTAAAAATAAGCAAATGGGACAAAGATTTAGGGTGCAGATCCATTGGGTTTGATGAGTTTAGACGGTGTACAGGTGAGGAGGACAGCTGTAAAATAGGAACTTGTCGGACTGCCAGAAGGAAAAGAAATCCTACAGACACCAGTGACTACCTAAAGAGCTAAAGACTCAGGAGACAGCCGGCTTTTATGATAGAATCAATAGCCATTCATGGTCGGCTGCTCTGGAACCAGCAGTTTTTCCTCTAATGCACACAGATCAATACAGGTGATTATCAGAGTTAACCCTTCGCTCTGATGTGTCTGAGCTTTAGTCACCACACAGCAAAATATCTTTAGCTCAATATCTTTAGATAACGAGAAGAAGATTAAACACATACAGCCAGGTGAAAAGTATCAACAGTACAACAAGACGATGTTATAGTTATAGATGTTATATAGAATAGTGTACTCAAAGTGTGGAATTACAGAACCTTATTGAAGTTACTGTACTTTTCCCACTGACCCCTTATGACCCTCACAAAAACTGATTTCAGTTCAGTTCTGCTGCTTATTTTGTTTGTCTTTAAGAATCCAGCCCACTGTCTTTGTCAGTGCAAAAAGCCATAAAATAATGAGTTATTCCTCAGCGTTTTTGGACCTTGCCTGCAACATCTGTGCGGCATTGTGTGTTGTGTATGATGATGATCTTCTTGCCACAGGTTGACTCTGTCAGCCCCCTTCTCTCATTAGTTCTGACCCTGTGCAACCTCCTCTCATCTCCAGTGACGCGCAGGTCAAACCAAAGACACTAATTATGTGGAATTGGAGGTGGAGAGTGTCAGTGTTTATATGCTAAAAAGAGGCAAACAATAATTAAAGCTTTGCTAAACAGTGGGCTATAAAACTGACTCATAATTCAGCTTTTCTCACCTAATGTTTACTGTAATGTCAAGTAGCTGGATATTCTGACAACAGGTGGGCAGGGGTGTGAAACGTTAAAAACACTGATTCACATGAACACACATACTAAATGCTTGCATAAACATTCATAGCACACTCGGTTTGCCTTATGGACATTTATGTGTTTGCCCAGCTAGACACACTCACACACATAGGGTCCAACAGTGCACATCAGAAAACATCTGATTCTTCTTATCACCGCTGCTTTTATTTCACACTGATCCAAAATAGACATGCTTAGAGAAACCCAAACAGAGGCACACAAGCGCACACACAATCTACCTCTGATCCAAAATACCTCCAGAACAAACAGAAAACAATTCCAGGCATTTTTTTTAATATCTCTCAGAGAGAGTTCAGTTGCCAGCCAAAAACACCAGGTGGAATGAGTTAGATGGCAAAGTGGAGAGAAAGTTATAGCAATAAGTCGAACCTAATATTACCGAACACATAAGCACACACACACAGTACATGTGTGCACATAACTATGGACATTCATGCCTATTCAATAAGCTTCCTAAACCCCTGATGGCGTACGAGTGAGTGACATGCAGAGAAACAGAAATATGAGGGGGAAAAATAATCCAGAATGACAGAAGTGTTTTGCAATTCAAAGTCACTCAAAAACAATGTATATTCTGAAACAGTATGGTGCCACTAAACAAAAGCGTATGGTTGGCAGCAGAAAGAGAAAAGGAGGTAAGGAGAGAGGGGAAGACAGAGAAGGGGCTAAGATAACAAACCATTAAACTTGGCACCGCTGTCCAAAATCCTGAGGAGAGAAAGATAGAGCATCTTTAAACACTGTCATTTGACTTTGAACAAAGTGACTTTTGAAGTGAAAGAAGCCGTTTCCCCCTTTTTCCTTTTTTTCCTTTTTTCTCTTCCCTCCACATTTTAATGCTCCCTGCTCTATCATGTAAATCCCCATTCAAATTAGTTGGGCATTAGAGCCCTCAGCAGTAATGTCAGAGAGACTGAATGAGATGGGGGACTTAAGCACCTAACGAACAATGAAATTCCCAAGCCTTGGGACAGGACAATTAAGAAGCAGGCTTAGCCAATGATGAAAATTTATTGCTATCTAATACATATTTCTATTTTCTGAACACTAACCAATTTGAATGTGATTAAGGGGGGTGGGGCGCTTCATTAAAGAGAAGCTGGCTCTCAGAGGTCGCTGGGAGAGGAGCCTTTTGATGTTAAATTACAAATACGGAGGAGAAAGGCACTGCCATTGTCTTTTTTGGGGTCCAAGTATTGTTTTCTGTGGTTCCCCTTAAACGAGTTAGTCAACCCTTCGCTGTCCAGGAGAGATGCTAATATGAGGGGCCTGGGGGAGAAAGAAGAGGGAGGGCACAGGAATGGAGAGGGCTTTTTATTGGGATAATAGACAAAATAAATACCTTAGCGTTTATTCCTTTCATCAAAATGAAAGCGGTCATCCATTCATTGTTTGCTCCTTCCTCCTTGTGTGTCCGTCTGCCTGCTGGATGTGCTCTCAGCGGGTGTTTCCAGCTATAGCACAGGAAGCTCCTGTGAAAGGAAAAGCAGAGAAGGAGCAGAACTAATAAGCCCACTAGAAAACAAGAACAAACATAACAGATTTACATTTATTGCTGCTAATACATTTCAACTGTTTTTCAGACGTGCCACAACATATTTTTATTTAAAGTCAGAGATTCGTTTTGCCAGAATCATATGGAGTGTAAAGGACACATTTGGAAGTGTCAAGTTTATGGGCTTGTAATTGTGCCGTGTGCTGGTGCAGGTCCGAGTCAAGTCCAAGTCACCAAAGAATAGTCCGAGTCAACTTCGGGTCAATTCCAAATTACTCGAGTCTGAGTCGTCAAGGTCTACATTAAACACAACAGACAGAGCTTGGTGCTTACTTACTGTTCATGACAAATGCACTTGTAAGCACACACACTACTTAGAAGTGAACACTGTGATTTTTTTTTTCTGAACAGTGGATGTGCTTCAAACACAATGCCAATTAACGAAAGGCCTGTTAGAAAAAACAAGTCTGAGTCCTCATCTTCAACTTCTAACTAAACACAGTCGGTGCTCAAGTCAGACTCATCAGTGCTGAAGTCCAAGTCGAGTCACAAGTCCTGAAAATCAGGACCTGAGTTGGACTTGAGTCCGAGTCCTGGACTCAGTTTTGACATTTTCTCTAGTAATAAAATATGTATGCAGACTGTTTTCTGTTCAAACCAGTGACTGGAGGGTGCTGGTGGTCCAGCTGGAGTAAAAGGAGAATCCCAGGACAAAAAGCCTCCAAGCTGAGAGCCATCAGCGTCACATTGTTTTCAACCAGATATGAAGCTCTGGGAATGGCCTACCAGAATACTCAGAAGGAGGAGAACAACACTTCTTTTGTTATTTAACTGTCCTGCTTAGAGCGAAGGACCATAATTTGGGTCAGAGAGGAGAGCAGCAAACTGTGCATATATCTTCTCCCCTGCAACATGCACCAGGGCCAGATTAATTTGTGTTAATAGATGCAGTCTCAGGCCTAGTTTGGAGGGGATAAAGGACATTTTCATTAACTTTCTTTATGTTTAATGTTCAATTAGATGCGGGTATAACCAGACCATAATCAGATGGAAATATGGGCAGGAATTAATGCCCCAGCAGGAAGGAAGACAGACCAAGGGATTGGTATGCAGCCAATGCAAGCTACGTGTAAATGTGTGTGTCTGCATGAGGGAACGTATGTGTGCTTGTCTTCATGAGAGTGTAAAACCTGATGCTCAGCATGCATACTATTACAGTACAAAGGGATTTAATCTCATAAATATATTTACAAAGATTAGTTGAGATATTTACATGAATACACAAACATGTACTGTTGTGTCAGTGCCGACAGGGGAAAGAGAGAGAACAAGGTTTACGACAGTATAAAAAAGAAAATGAATGACACGGAAAATAGAACAATCAAACGCTTTATCGTGTGGGTGAGACACATTTTTATCATCCTGATAGGCAATGTTTAGTGTCTTGCGCGAGCGTGTGTGTCTGTGACTGATGTGGCATGTTGTGTTGCATGTCACGCTGAATGATAGGATTACTCATTTTCCCCTTAGCAGAACACAAATCACTCTTTTATCCGCCATCATTGAATCTTTCCAGGGTTAAGTGTTTATGTTCACAGCTTCCCTCCACGCTCTCTGTGTGTGTTTGTCTCTTTTTTACACATTTTGTTTGTGCGTTTGGCAGAATATTCCTTAAACAGCAAAGTGAAATGGCAGAACGTAAATGACAGCTAAAAGGGAGTCTTGTCTTTCTTGTCATTGGGATTGAGGTGGGTGCGTGTCTCTCTGGGTTACACAGGCACAAACTTGAAGCAGTTTACAGATGGAAATGCTGAAACAAACAGAAATGTGTCAAAAAAGAAAGGCAGGAAAGTTCAACCCTGAAAAGCCAGCACTGCATTCATGGATGTGGGTGGGGGATGTGACTATTTGTGTGTGAGTATATGTGAGGCAGTTGGGGTGAGATATGAGGTCACTGTCTGGGGATTCATGGCCTGCATAGCACACTAAGAAGACAATGATGACAACTTATTCTTTGCCTGGAAAGGATTCCAGTCCAGCAGCTTCCTGCCAAGCCTGCTGGTAGCTAAACAGGCCAAACCCTGACGTGCAGATTTTTTTTCCCCACCCTGTGCACTCTCACACTCTAATTCCTATCTAGAGGTAGTTTAAGTGGAGGTTGTGACAGGGGCGTCACCTTTCTGATACCACTTTGTGCTATGTGCTGCCTGTCTTACGGTCTCAATCCGCCATCTCCCTCGCCTTCTCACACCTCCACACAACCATGAACACACACACAAGGCACAAGCTCAGTGCAGGTAAGTAGATTAGAAGGATGACCAGTTTGAAAGAAGTTACAGTATATTCAGACATCTTGCATAGCCAAATAATGTACAGTAATCGTGGGCATTCCTACTCTGTGAGAGAAGATGAAAGGAGAAAACTCAATAGTTCGTGGTCAGAGGGGTCATAGGGACAACGAGGGATTATCTGTCAAGGTTATGCCTTTTTTCTATCAGATCTGAGATGTATAAATCTCCTTTCTTTCATGAATAATAACAGTCAAGATGAGAATCATTTGAGGCCTTTGTCTGCCACGTTCTCAGAATTTCATATTCAAAAATACACAGCTTCAAGACATCAACCACTTTATTCTATTAATTTATTTTCTAAACTCATTCAGTGAGTGGGATACTTTCTAGTTTGACAAGGACAACTGTGGGATGAATTATCTCAGAAGAAAGAGAGAGAGAGCAAGACACACAGAGACTGTTCTCATAAACCGCCTAAATGCAGCATGCTCCACTTTAGAGTTAATTAAATCAACACATAAAACAGATTCTTATGTGTATTTCCTTAGTCCTTCATGTCTACGTCTTCGTAAACTAGTTAAAATAATCTTTAGTAAAAGTCAATGAAATGTATAGTCACAGTGAATGAAAAATGGATTTATAAATTCACGGTGCCCTCTGCTTGTATTGGCTTCAGTATTGGTGCACGCCATCCAAGTGAATTCCTTCCCAACTTTCAAACAATTTCATGCTCCAATTCCAAAGCCTACCGCTTCCAAGATAACGGTGAAACATGGAGGAAATTCTGATCATTTAGCTAAGATCCCCTCTGAGTTCATTAGCTGCCTGCATTAATTAAAAACAAACAGGATAAATTGACCACAAATGAAATTTTGGGTGAAATCTTGTCACCAATCCAATAATGGCGAAGAAAAAAAAGCATTTCAATTACAGTGTAAGCTGTCTAAAGCTGGGGTCAGATCTGCCCCTCTCTCCACTGAACTTCAGGGCTTCTCAGGCTCTGTCTTAGTGAGAGCATTCAGGGACTTGAACACAGACGATTACTGAGGTAATTTGGCTGAAAGCCCATTTGAATTGGTCCAGGCCCTTGATACTATCAGCTTCAGAATTAACCAACAAAAACAGATAACCTCCAAATCTCTGCAAGCTATTGCATACACACACATACCCACACAGATACTGTACATACACAGATACAGTAAAGATGCACACACTCCTGAAGTCACACACAAATGCTCAAGCAAACCCAAATACACTGCAGGGATTTCCGGCCAATTAACATGCATGCAAAGCAATTTAGAACCCAACAACATGTTTTTGTCTGACTGCTCCAGGGTAATTTAGCACTTCTGTTTCCACACAAGCCTGCCATGGAGAGAGGGGAGAGAGAAGCGAAGAGGGGTTAGAAAAGTGGAATAGATTTCTTGATTAAAACTAGCATAACCCCCCTCCCCCCAGGCGTACAGAGGCATGAGGCTGCTTCTACACACACGCAGCAAACATGCTGCGAATCCATATGCCCTAATACAGACGCAGCATCATTGTTAATTTCCTTTGTTAGCTGTCTGCTCCCCTGGCCGATTTAATTTGTAGTGGTGTTTTTAGTGAGCGGTGGGTAGGAATTGAATTAAAAGACATTTGTTCATTCCTACATTCTTCTGTCTCCGTCCCGTTGTGTGTGTGTCAGTTTTACATACTGTTCAATAATTGGACTTAGATTACTGTTGATGCGAATGCATGATCACACTGATGCCTCTCTGCAGCAGACAGGAGGGGGTTGGCTGCCTGATGTGGCATTCAGACCTAAATGATTTTGCACCAGTGCAGCAAATGGGTGTTTATTAGTGTTTATTATGAAAACAAGATGCACTTTTATATTTTATATGGTGTCACTGTCCCTCAAACAACCCAGTGGGCACCTCTCTGTCACACAGAAACACTCATCTCAAACCAACTAACTCGCCTTTTCGCTGGCAGCAAAAAAGAGCAGTAAACAGATGGAAGTGACAGGTCAGATGTGAAGATACAAAGTGAGGAGATATTAAAGTCGAGATAGAAAGCAGAAGAAAGAACAACAGACCTGGGCCTCCAGCCTTCACTCCCTCCTCCTTGCTCTTTCTTCACGTAATTAAACCTATAGTCACTTTCAATTAGCCAGCCCTTCTCCCCCTGCATGCTTTTATACAAAAATTAATTAGTCAATTAGCCAATTAACATGTGAGCAGGTCTTTGTGTTAACGAGGCTTTTACAAGCTGTGGCAACCCTGAAGTAATGGAAGACAGGCAATAGACGCCATGGGACTAGTTTACAGCGCACAGATTCTACACAACCTGGCACACATAGTCCTGAAGCAGACTTTCATTTACTCTGCTGCAAACCCCTAACTCATATTCCACACAGCACATTGACTTGCTTGCTTATTTTACCCCATTTTGGTGATTAGATGTCTTTCATTAGGTGAGTAAAGCATGCTGGGACTGGATTGGAGTGAAGCCAGCAGTCCCTGTAGACTCCTAATATTGCCGCACTGAGGCTCACCGTTCCCACTAAAAGTGCTGGGTCTTCCTCTATTAGGCCCTGACTACAAATCACTGCAGTTTATTTTTACTGTACATTGTACACAGACACACGTCTCCCTCCCAAGTCACATAATACAGAGGCCCTTTCGTTCTTATTCTCACAGACCAAGACACGCAGACTGAAACACATGCACTGTCTGTTCTGTGTCTGTGTATAAATAGGGCCCAGAGACAGCAGTAATGGCTCCTGCTTCAAATAAACAGAGAGCAGAGAAGCCTCCCATCCCTGCTTCCCTCTGACCTAAATCACGGCTGGACGGACACCCCATTTCCTCGCACTGGACGTTCTCAAGGAGACCAGTGCTCTGCTACTAGATCTCTGTGTGAGCGTGTGTGTGTGTGAATAAATGAGAGGGTGAGCAAGACAGAGAAGCAGAGGGTTTTGATATATTCCACATGTTGCTTACAACCCAGACACAACAACTCCTCAGCATAAGGAGTGTTGTGAAAGAGAGAGAGAGAGAGAGAGAGAGAGAGAGGTGACTAAGAGAAGTTTCTTCTGGTCAGGAAAGGGGGTTATGGTGGGTGTCAGCTGGTGGGAGTGGAGTAGAAACAACATTCATGCTTTTAGGAGATAGGAAAAAGTGTGAGCTGCTGAGAGCTGTACTGTGCTGAGGCTAGACTGGGGGAGAGGAGGGCAAAGATTAAGAACAAAAAGAGAGGTCACCAAGGGTTCACAGAAAAGTGATTACAAAAACAGCTCCCAAAAAACAAACCTGACATTTGAGGTTCAACTCATATAGTACAAATACACACCTATCCACCACACACACATTTTGTGCTGGTAGCAGAGATCTCTCTGTCAGTAAAAAAGAGCCGGCGTCCTTGAGAACATTTATTTTCCTGTTCACTCAATCTAAACAATCCCTTAAAAGGGATGGCAGATGTTTATAGGCCTTTCTGACCTGCAGATACACACACACAAACATGCAAATATATACACACACACTCCCCCACAGCAGAAGAAACATAGGCAAGTGCTTGTAATGAAGGCACATGCCTTGAAAGAGAAAGGAGCGGATGAGACCAAAGTCACCAACAGCCACAGCCTAGTATCACTGACAGAGGAAACACTCCACATGCTCATTCACATGTCCTGACTTGAGGCACACAGTGTTAGTGTAACATACAGGCGACAGGTTAAAACTGTACTCTGTACCATTTGTTGAATTTCAGTTTGATCAGATAAACCAGTGCATACAAACCTCTTCTCACATAGCAAATAAATGAAGAGGGAAAAGGTTGTGTGTGTGTGTGTGTGTGTGTGTGTGTGTGTGTGTGTGTGTGTGACATGAAAGATATGCCCTGTAATGTGGGACAGTGTCAGTGACTTAAAATACCTGGCACTTTATAAACAACATTGTTCTAGATCATGAGCTCAGTCCTGCAAACACACACACACACACACACACAAACACTAAGAAGGTTAATAATGACCATAATCACCCATCTTCAACACGCGTACACACACACACAAGCACAGTTCGGCAGCACATGGCCATGTAAGGGGAAAACCACAGTGTGTGTTTACACTAAAACACTACTCGTCTGAGTGGCTTTAGAGCCCAGACAGAGCGGGCAGCCTTTTTAACAAGCCTTTAAAATAACAGGAAAACACATACACACACCCTTGCAGTCATCATTTAAGCCCCTTTTCCACCGCCTGGGACCGGCTCAACTCGACTCAACTCACTTTATTTGTTTCCATCAGTCAAATGTTGGGGATAGTACCTGGTACGTGGTACCTGGTACTATTTTTGGCATCACCTTCATGGAGGTTCCAAGTGAGCAGAGGTGATACCATGTAAACACTGCCAACTAGCAATTGGTCAGAGAAATCGTGTCATCAACATGCGAGACATCCTGGAACAAAGAAAGCGACATTTTTAAAAGCAACATTATTTAATACTAACTTCTACTTTACCGCAGTTGTCTAAGTAAAAACAGCCACGTACCGAGAATCAAGAACAGCATACACTCGATGTTATCTACTGTTACTGTGTCGGTTGCTGACAACATCACGGCAGTGTACTGTAATGTGGTGTCGCTATGACAACTAGCTACATTGAGAGGGTTGGAAAACCAAGCACCAAAAGCGTGTCGCTATGACAACTAGCTACATTGAAAGGGGACCGTCTGGATTGGAAAACCAAGCACCAAAAGTGAGGAGAGTTGAACTGAGTCGAGTCGAGTTGAGCTAGTACCAGGCGATGGAAAAGGGGCTTTACAGGGTCTGGACATAGACATTTACCAGGAGACTTACCCTAACCTTAACCAGAACCGCTACTTGCATAACCTTCACCAAAGCTGACACTTGCTCTAACCTTACACCTCGTCATTTTTGTAAAATTCAACAAATTAAACAAGGCCACACACACACACACACACACACACACACACACACACACTGTAAGCTCTCTGTGGTTAAAGTTTATTTGTACCCAAAATAGTCATTTAGCCAAAGAGGGGAAGAGTAAATGGTACATTTAAATGCAACACTTTGAAGCAGAGATTTTGTCGTCTTTGTAGGACAAAATCTTCTGGCTTTCACACACATACACACACTACGCCAGTGGTCAAATCATTTCCAAATTGGTGACTTTAAGAAACTTCACCCGGGATTCTTTTTGATTACTCTGACACTTTCCCTTTAGTTCATTAGTTCTAGCTGTGGCCTTATATGGCAAATAAATGAAGTTTGAGTGTTTTTATAGCCTTAAGACAGTAAGTCTCCTATCAGAGGATAATGTGTCTTTATGATAGGGACTATTATAACTTTGGGCAGTCAGGCAGGGACACAGGGGAGTGTGAGGGGTTTTGGGGGGGGGGTCCCCCTAAGTCTTGGTAATGAAGCTCAATCCATCTCTCCTCTTTCACACACACACTCAAATTGGCCAACTCTAAAGGCTCTAAGGGCACTGAACACTGTGATTACAGCTGGCTGGTCGTGAAAAATTAACAGGTTTATCTCTTTCCCCTCTCTCTCTCCTTCGCTCTGCTGTGTGTCTCTGCCCCAGTCTTTATGGTAGTTACTTTGTGCACACCCCCATCTCCCTGCTCTGTCCAGCTCTGCTTGTCTCTACCTCCAACCCTGTGATACTTTTCCAATTTTCCTTCAGTGTCTCCCACTGAGCCCAGGGGAGGACTGGGGGAGAATGGAGCTGTGATTAAGTTGATACATTCTAGATAATAAAAGCAGTATAGCTATCATTCTCTCCTCTCTCTTGTACTCAAGAGCGCTTCAGTTCCTACCACTCACGCCCCTTTTTTCTCTACTCTATGCAGTTTGGACACCAATAGACGAACCATACGGAAGGACAATAGAAGGGAGGGAATCGCTGAAATATGTACAGACTGTTTCCTGCTCCTCTCTTTGCATGATATCATGCAGTACTGTAGCACTGTTCCACTTGGCTGTGTCACAAATGTAGAGTCAGGAGATTTGCTCAAGGTCCTGTCTCATCTAAAGCCTGTCCACCTTCCTTTTTAATTTTCTGTTTTTAGTCCCAGGTCTGCTTCAAAAATCGTTGTGTATGTCTATATTAATGCAATATTCTGTGTTTATCTTGTCTGTGTCACCTTTTCTCACCTTATCTGTGAACATTAACCTGTGACACAGGTTTTGTACAAGTTTAGTGTAATAATTATGACACCGCACTGACTCTGAACTCAAACAAGTGTTTAAGTATGAAAAAAGTGTAAATTAATAAGCAGTAGTGTTGCATGCATTGTAAAGTTACACAAGTCCTGCACGTGGAGCCATTTGTTAATCTGTCTGACACCTTCTTGCTTTCAAAAGCAGGGCACGGTATGTTTGCAAGTTGTCGATACACGTGGTGATAAAATATAGGATTTTGGTGCAACACAAGATTTTTTCAGTACCTTGCTTTAGGGAATATTAAGTTCTCAGTTCTTTATTATGTGTATTTAAGAATTTTCTCAAAAAAAATAAATAAATAAAACTAGTAAAATAAGTACAAAGGTTCAAAACAGTGTTTTAACTGGAACTAAAAACACCAACTGTTTAGAGTGTGTTTTTATATAACGTATACTGACGTCTGACACAAGCAGAAAGAATGAGTGCCTCTTAAAACCCACTCAGACAAACCTCAAAGATATACAGTAAATATTCACTCTCCTGTGATATCAATATAATGTAAGCAATGGGTTTTTATACCTCTGTGCTTCCAGAACACACTTGCCTCCATCTGCCTCCAGCACAATTACAACACTGTCAAAAAAGAACACATATAATCGCTCAGTGACCTTGTCATTGATGGTGGACAGGAACCATTCATGTTAATACTTTCATTTCACTCTCAGTGAGTCTTAATATTAATAAACCCGTCTTACTGTCCGCAAGGGGAAGATTCTCTAAATATTGAGATGTTCAGACTTGGCACACGAAGTGGCTTTAATGCTATTGGAAATCAGACACACACACACACACACACAGAAGGATCCAGTAAAAACAGTCTAAGGGGAAACAGACAGTCAAGTGCTCTTCTGCCAATGGAACACTTTGTTCCTCCAGAACGTAAATATACTGATTTATCTCAACAGCTCTCTTCAAACAAGGCCACCTCTCTTCTTCTCATCCTCTTCTCTTCTCTTCTCTTCTCTTCTTCAACCTCCCTTTCTCTCCAGCTTAATGCCCTGCTGCACCCCACTGCCCTCTCTCATTTGGGGAACTTGTGATGCCTGTGTTAACGCTCACAAACACTGGCGGCCCTGATCACCTCGTTCTCTTATTTTCTCTCTCTCCCTAATGAACGTCAGCACCATTCCCATGCAATAAGAGCTCGCCCTCTCACACACTCAAACCCGTCACACCAGCCTCTGCATGAGGTGGAGAGACACTGAGAACAGCTTTGGAATAAAATGACAAATCAAGCCCTCCAAACTAAGGATGGCCAGCCTCTTTACCTGGCAGGTACTCGTGCTGCCCTTTCCTTTTTTATTTCCCACTCCCTTGTTCCCTTTACAGTTTGACTAAATACACACCACCTTTTTTTCCTCTTCCCTTTTCTCTCTTAGGATAGAAGTTTGATGGCGTACACTGATTCCAGCATCACAGCCAGACTGACAGTTGACATTCTCTCTTCTTTAAAAACCTGTCCTTTATTTCCTTCTGCTCAGATTGCCAGACTATTGTCAGAGGTATAGCACTAAAGGGGGGGTGGCAGGGAGGGGAGGGGAGGGAGAGATAGTCTTCTGATTGTGTGATTTCAGGGGTTGGGGTGAGTGGAAGGGAGGCAGAGCAAAAGTGAGAGCTCAAAGTGTATAGAAAGAATAAAAGAGGAAAAAACTTAGAGAGCAGGGGTGGATAATAGGTGTCGCTTGCTTTCATTCATTTGTTCATTCTTTCATTTATTCAAGTCTTCTTCCTGCTTAGGGCTACAATACTAACAAACACAGATGTCAAAGAAACGTCTGTGAAATAACACTGCAGCACGAGCAGAAAGGTGATTAAGAGAGGCTCAAGAGAACCTGTAATTGCTCACCTATTATGAGATTTGTCCTTTCCCCCCCTCCGCCTACTTTTAGATTGGGTAGATATTATTGATCACTTATGACTTCCCCTGTGTTTTTATTTCCCACCTCTCCCATAGGAGGATTTCCACACCAAAAGGCACAGCTCTTTTAGTCGCGTACATACATCCATGTGAAAAAAATATATAATACAATACAAGCCAAATATGTAATGCCTGGCATTTTGCATAGATGTCAGATCATATGAGTGTATGTTTAAACTGGGACAGTTTGTGCATTGGAGGGAGAAGAGTTGAGTAGAGAGGAGGCAAAGAAGAGGAAGTGGCACAGTGCAGGAATTCTCTACACTGGCAGGGAACGCTTCAGTTTATCTTCAGGAATTATTACAGAAAATATATGTAGGTACCGAACAAATGGCACTAAACTTGTGAGAAGTACTTTAGTACGCTATTAAGATACTTGTCAGTCCTGGATCAGTTTATTCGTCTGTGCCAAAGATCTCCATTGTTCAAAAGCAATTAAAAACATCTCAGGAACATATGTGACATATTTCTTCATAACAAAGACCCTGATATTTGTTTAAAAAAAATATGCACATGCAGTTGACACTTACTTCAGACATTGTAGAATGTTACGGTGGCTCGGAGCCTTTCGAGCAAGATTTTTAACAAATATCATGGTGTGGTGTTTTGTAATTAGAAAACCTGTCACCCAGTGCAGTGGTGTGTTTCCCTGATTTAATTGTTTTTGGACAACAATGGAGGTCTGTGGGAGAGATGAATAAGATAATCCAGGACTGACAAACATTAACCATGAGTAGAGGCAAATCATTGTTGGTTTTAGTCTCTGTATGGGGAGGGTTGAAAATACATGTACTGTTAATCTAGAAAATGACCAGCCTTATCCTTATCTTTAAAAGCTCTGCCACAAGTATTCGGTACGTTAGGATGATGTATTTTAGTGGTACAAATTCTTAAACAAATCTGGCAACAGCAAAATTAAATACAGTACAACCAACTGGCAAACAGTGAACATGTGGGTCTGTGGCACCAGGTCATTTGTCCTCTTAGTTCTATGTATCTCCCAACTACAACATCAGCATCCTGCTAACATGTTAATACATCAGTAATAATAATTCAACAATACATTATAATGGATACATTTTGCTTTTAAAACATTGTTGAATGCTAATGCTACTTTTATCTTAATTAATAAAAACATCTGAGTGCTTCTTCAGTCACTTTCTCTGAGAGTATTATTTTAAAAAATTGCTTACTTTGCTTCATTATTGTCAGTTCACTTGATCCTAGATTTAAACCCAGTCTTGTTAGGGGACCATGTAGTACATTATATAATCCTCTGCCACAGCAGAAATAACTTCTTATATGCTCCTAATAATAACCGTAGTGAAAATATATTAAAGGAAACACTTGTTGGTTACTGCAACCAAAGCTGTGAAGATTATCAAGCAAAAACGTGAAGCATCATATTGCTTTATTTAATGATTAAAGGCCGGTGTAATGCTGAATGAGTGGAATTAATCACCAGTTTTTAAAGAAAAGTCCACCACAAATCTACTTTTTTTTGTCATCTGAATGCTAATAAGTGTTGATACTAATAAGTGGACACAGTATGGTTAGCTGGAAAACATGAATATTATTTTCCCTAAATAAAGACAAGCACAGTGGAGGTTGGAGGTTCAAATCAACGGGAGCAGGAAGCCTCTTTTCCTTTTCTTTCTGATGAGGCGTCTTCCCTCTCAAGCCCTCACCCCACTTCTCCTCTTTCTGCCACTCGTCCATCTGTGTGATGTGTTTAAGCCCATAATAAAGGATGCAGCCATACATATTCATGATAGAAATCTAGTAATTAGTAAACCCTCCCATGCACACACGTACACACACGTACGCACACGGGCATCATGCATATGTATGCCCTTGGCAAACAAAGGCAGTGGCAGTGTGGGGCATTTTCTATTAACGCACACATCTACACGTGTGATGGCTCAGATAGCAGCTCTGACACTCACACTCACATGTACACATGCAAACACATCTATGTGCATGTACACAAGCGCACACACACAACACACATCGTAATGGCAAGGTTGAGAGGGGAGGGGTTTCCTTCGCTCATCAGTAGAGAACCTATAATTTCCTCCGGGTTGAAAAACAGCCTTAAACACAGCCTCAGATCAGCCCTGACTCCCAGCTACTCACTCATTTCTACTCTGACTCACACACACACACACACACACACACTGACAGCCCTGCATCACTATTGCATCACATTTAACCAAAGACAGTGAGGCATATTTAAGAATCCAAATCCTGGTGGGATGCTGCCTCCTCAGCTCCCATCTTTCTACAAATACACAAACACACACACACACGATTGCATCATGTGAAGTGTGTCTGTTGCTTTGAACCTAAAGGGTTGGTGGGTTTAGCTTTTGTGGAACAGGTATTGCTTGATACCGAGAAGAAGAAGACAGGTGAGGTGAGGAATGAGTTATAGGTGACAAGAAGCTCAGGGAGAAGGAGGATTTGACAATCTGAGACAGTAAAAGTTAGGGAGGGGGTTCTGTGATACTTTATGCAACAACTTCAACTATAATATCTCCTTTTTGTTAGACTCTTTCTTACTTGCCTGTTTCAACTGTTTGACTTCCTGCAAAGCTGCCAGTAGACCTGCTCTTGTGCACGTAACTGTATGAATGTCTAACTCACGGTCACGCAAGACAGAGAGACTGACAGACTGATCAATACACCTGCCAATCTTTCTGAAAGCCCAGAAATTTGTGAGATTAGGTGAAATCTCCATTTTTCACTGGAAAATCATTACTTGCATGCTCTAAAAACAAAATCAACACTTTGAAAAATCTGTATTTTACCAGATAAGTTAGGAAAATATTACATGATTTCTACTTTAAAGACCAAAGATTTTAAAAAACACTT
The DNA here is from genome assembly GCF_001952655.1 of Monopterus albus. Lineage (NCBI taxonomy): Eukaryota > Metazoa > Chordata > Actinopteri > Synbranchiformes > Synbranchidae > Monopterus > Monopterus albus. Next base: position 1,817,588 of record NW_018127898.1, on the reverse strand, counting down.
ATTGGTCAAAAAAAAAGGCAAATGATGTGGTGTGGGAGAGACGCATTTATGGCTACAGTGAAGTAAATATACACAAGTCCACTGACACAAGGTAACAGAGACATGTATGTGTATCAGCCTGGTAAAAAACAGGTCTCTAAGTGACAACACTGTCAAACTTATTCCATCATCTCTGACGAACGAAAATGGCAGCAGGGAGCGGAAAAGGACGAGGAAAGTTGATGAGAAGGACTCCAGAGCTGCACACCAAAGATGACTGGATTCTGGATTTCTTCACTTTGGAAAGGAAAAACACTAGGACAGCGATGAATGAATTACAGTAAATTCATTTTAAAAAATTCGTCATGGACTGTCCTCTAAAGTTTAAAATATGAGTTGTTGGTTGTTTTTTTTTTTCACTGTAGGAGTACAAATACATTTCAAATGTTCATTTCTTTTTCTTTTTACTGTTTTTTACTCAGCGCTGCATAGGTTACATGGATTAAATGCAGAACCCCAGGGTGGTGTCCCAGCCGACCGGAGGCCTTTCTGTGCGGAGTTTGCAGACAGATAATGGATGGATGGATGGACTTAAATTCAAACCCATAAAATTACATTTCAAATTTCAATTTATGCTTATGCTGATGAGTCTGTTTTCTTAAAATTCATTTTTTGGGTTGATGAGAGAAAGTATAAAAATCCGGACATGTATTTAATGTAACAGGGATTCTACACTCTCCACCAAAAGCTGACCATGAGACACTGGTCATCTGTTGAGAGTTCTATAAACATTTTCAACAATGGACGTACAATATTATGTGTTATTTTAAAAATCAAACAAAGCTGAGAGTACAAAATTAAATTCTTGAAATTCAATGCGTTATATTTACGTAGTATTTGACAGTGAAGATCCTGTTGTGATTTCCTATCCAGGATTATAAAGCTTGATTATAAAGTGATCGGATTGGATTCAAAGTGGTCTTACTGACCTAAGACCAGCATGATATACAATATTTAAAATGAGAAAACACCGCTCTTTCATTCAGAGTGAAAAAATGAGTAGTTTCCAACACCCCACGTAAACACCTTACATTTCTAACTTTCTGCTGTTTGCATTTCTGCACTCTGAAGGTCCTAAAATCTGCTCTCCTCAAGAAGAACTAAGCTGTCGCTAAAATTATAAAACATAAAAGACCAAATGTGGGGCTGCGTGGTTTTACCAGGGCACAGACAAAAGAATTATCTGTGCTCAGGTAGCCACAGTCCAGTGAAAACTCTTTGAACAGCACCACCAGCTGTGCGTGCTCTGTTTCCTTATTATCACATCCTCAAATGTACATGCACACACACACACACACACACACACACACACACGTACATACATACATTCGCACAGAGCGAACAGACTAACGCTTTCTGAGCAGGCTCATCTGAAGTTGTAATGGTTCAGGTATAAAGGGCTTTTTTGTGAACATGTCAATCAGAGAAGTATGAAAGCCTATGAGCATGCAGAGAAAATGAGAGGTTTGCCACAAAGAAACATTCAGCTGCCTAAAATAATACCGCTCAACAGCCATTCAGACCCTCTCACTTTAGCATATGAATCATAGTGAATAATCAAGTTTCTACCAGGGGTAAGGCCTTTAAATTAGATGGCAGCAGCACTGAAAGGTGCAAAGCACAATAAATGTGTAGAGATAAAGATCTGATGTTGCCGTGTTCAGGTATTTGCTAATTTTTTATTATGCCCAGTGAGGTGTATAAAATGTTGATGCACTCTGTCTGGGTGAGGTCACTGATATCAGATAAAGTTGAGAAAATATTCTTATATGTGTTACAGAAATCTTTCAAGTAGCTGGTGACAGAGCCCCACTTCTCACACTGACCACACAGTGACACACCTCCACTGGATTAGGTTTATGGTTAGTGAGGTAAATAATGCCAAAAGAAGACAGAGGAGGAGAGGAAGGAGGAGGAGAAGCAGGAAACGAACTAAACTGCACCTGCAGGGATCTCCTCCTGTGCATAATGAGAGTGTTTAATGAGTGCACACTGCTTAACGCCTTTGATTGTGAGTGCGCATCTCCGTGTGTGCCCCTGCACACATGTGACTGAGTGTGATAATTGAATAGAGACACAGTATTCATTCCAGCCCCCCAGCGCCCACACGGAGAAAATAATGTGAATTCATTTTACATGTCTGATGCACAACTCTGTTGTTCAAGTTGTTCTCTCCTGTTCCCGGTGATGGGAAGCACCCATTGACAAACTGGGGGAATAATATTGCAGTTCAGTGGTCTAATAAAAAAAAGGAAATATGAATAATTAAAACATCTTACTTAATCTAAATGCAGATGGAGTATAGCTCTGTGGCAGAGCGGCCTAAATAAGCCACTCGGGCTGAGTGAGAATAAGCCTGTACGTTCTGGGAGTTCTGCTGGGATTCCTGTAGGCTTAAACACACAACTGTATGTGTGTGTCCATGTGTGGGGTGGGAATCCAGTGATGCAAATAAAACACATGGTGAGCAGACAATGCAAAACAGGAAAGTGAAAGACAATGAAAAAGTACAATTAAAGGTGGAATACTGTGATGAGTTGCAAAAGAAAACACCAGGACATGAAAAAAGAGAATATGAGAGCTGGATAAATGGTAAGGGAGTGGTGGGGGAGAGAGGGAGGGAGGGGGGAGGTGGTGGCCAAAATGAGCAGCTCAATTTATCAAACCCCTTTGCTGGGGGAGACTAATTAATTTGTTTGTATGATTGCTTTTCCACACATACACACACTTATTCAGCAACAAGCACAAAGCGCACAGCTCTCTCTTCCTCGCTTTATCTTCCTCAGTCTCTCTTAAAGGCATAGTTTGCAATTCTAGCAAAAGAATGTTTACATTATGATCACCATGTACACAAATCCGCAAGTTGTTTCAGCTAGGATCTCCTAACCATGTCACTCATAATTCAGGAATATGTGTTACCTCTGCAATGATACTAGTAAATGGAGGAAGAGCCCATGCCAAAGGATATGTCAAAAAACTAGAAAGTGGGGCAAACGTGGCTAACCAGCTACAGTCTCCACTGTTATTCTCTCATGGGAATCTCCAGTCTGAATAACCACATACATTTACAAACTAGCAATTTAGCTGAGTGTCCCAGGAAAAGTTAATATTTAGCAAATGTGACAAGTGTATTTGCTAATGTAACGTTACCACAAAGATTAACCTAACTGGACAACATCATACTGACATAACGAGGTTCAGTGGCACCTAGAAAACATTTTACCCACCTGTGGAGAGAAAAAGAGCAACCTCTGTGTCTGTTCTCATCCCTTTTAAATCCTGAAGCTCTCTTCACTTTTGGAAAGCAGCCAGTCTGCTCCCAATCCTTTTTTCAACTGTTACAGAGAAAGCACAGCATGCACACACCTGGGGGTCAGTCAGAAAAATGCAAAAAAAAATGTAGCTGAATATGATCAAATGTGCCATCACTTAGCATTGTTGACTATACCTTTAATATCTGGCTCCCCCTCAGTATCTCAGTCTTCACTTCCTATTCTTTTGTTTTGTTTTCCTCTTGTTAATATCATCCTTAAATGATATTTCTCCATCTCTTGCTCCAGATGTTTGTTTTTGCTGTGCTTCACAACAAAAGTAGAAGTACTCAGAAGAGAAACCTTGAACCTTTACCTCACATAATATGTGCTAAGACTGAAGAATGACAAAGAGGAGGAAGATGATAACAAGTGTTTTGTTTGGTTCACCGCTGAACATAAAAGTCTAAACATTTAATGAATAAATAGACTAATAAAATATGCAAAAATACCTTGAATCTAATAGTTTGATTGTGGTTCGTTGTAACTGTATTTACCAGCAACCTGAGGGTTAGTGAGATGTTTGACAAAATGTAATGTCCAAACAATGTAAAGAAGCCTAATGAACAATTTTAAATAAAAGGGAGGGGAGGGCTGTTTTTAAAATAACATTTACATGAAGGTTATTGTAATATAAAAAGTATGGTTTCTCATATATGCAGCATGCTTATCAAAATTAATATTGTTCATGGCCTTGACAGCTCTAGCAGTGATGCACTAGCCTTTTTAAGTGTTGCTGCCACTGATTTCACTCACTCCTTTTCTGTTGAATTCAATTTACTTCACTGTGCATTCATACATATAGGGAAACACAATGATATGAGAACTGTCACGCTGCTACTATTACACATTTAAGTACCAGGCACAGTCTTTGTGCCTTGGCCATACAGTATGTTACATTACTGGTAATGTCACGAGTTAGTAAAACAAAGTAGTGTACAAATGAAGATGAAGATTATGACTATATAACTGACTAGCCTGAACCAAGGGAAAGAAAGATCAACCAGTATGTCAGAGTAAACCAGGTCAAGGTTTCAATAGAGACTGGCTATGTAGGTCGCTGAACACCCACCAGACTCTGAAACCACTCAACCACCCGCCAAACAGCTATAACACACACAATAACCAGCTCCACACCCTCTTAATCCTTTGCAGGTGACTATAGTCTGCTGGTTACAGAGAGAGGGAAGAACCAGGGAGGAAGCTTATTAAAAACAGGAGAGGATGAGAAAATGTTTTAACAAAAAACAATATGCAGAACCACAGATTTTAGTTGTGTAGTTTAAAATAATGTCTGCATTACAGTTCTAAGGATGTGTTTTTTAAACCCTTGGAATCAATCAGTTTTGAATGTAGTGTTTTGTTTGTCTATTTTACTGTAATTCACAAAACATATAATTTCACAAACACTTTGGTAACTATGGTCGCTGCTGTGAGTAGCTGCCCCAGTCTGTATAGTCTGATGGGCATGACTGTTCAAAATTACAATTTACAGTATGACATTTTTCACCTCCCATGTCTTCATCCTTTCAACCAGCAGTGGAATAAGTACTCAAATTGTTTACTTAAGTAAAAATATCACTGTTACAAGTAAACATGCTGCAATCAGATGTAAGTAAAAGTACAAACACATTAGCATAAATATACTTAAAGTACTAAAAATAAAAAGTACGCAGAATGACATAGTTCACATTAATAATGTTACTGGGCTGTAATTATCGACGTATTGTAGTGTGCATTACATTATGTGCAGCTGGAAAAGGAGGAGCTTAACTAGTTTGCACAGTTCTGGGCAGCTTGTAAATTTTTCACCAGGGATCAATAAAGTCTTACCAGTATATTGTATTTTGTTTTATTCATCTGATTCCAGTGGATGCTTCTGTTGTGTGATAAATGTGTGGAACCTGGTCATATGTATCACTATCCATGGTTTATTGTCACATTTGACATTGAAATATCCCTGTATTAACTGTAGTAGAAGTGTCTAGCAAAACATTGGTTATAGTGACAGGTGTTGGCCACTGTGCTTTAAGGTTTATTCAATCCATGATCGTTTTCTCTCTCCTCCTTGTTCAGGGACCTAACCTTAAAAAGCGCAGTTGACAGCAATTATAAAACATGAAAAATATTATCTATAATGAAGAATAGAGATTTACTCCTGAGCATGTTAATATGCTAGGAATTTAGGACATGCAGCAATTAATCTGACACTGTTACATTTTTAAGGGTAATAAACGAAGACTGTGTGTCAACACACTTTTGGCAAGCCTGGACAATGTTGCAAATACTAAAAAGATGAAGGGGAAAGACACAAATATGCTCATTTGCTTGTACTTGTTTGGACAACCCTGGTGGGTTATTATGCTTTGGCCTCTGGTCACAGTTTAATTAAACTGCACATCACTATGTTGCCTGCACAGCCTAAAGCTATTTGTTGGTCACAAGTTTTAGAGGTCTCCTATGTTTCCTTTTTTTTACATTAAAGCAGTTCAAGTACAGTGAATAACCTTAAATGATACAATGCTAAAAAAATAAATTTCCAGAGGTTAAAAAAAACACCTAAAACTAAAAATAGGTGTCAATCTCATGTAAAACAGGCCTTTTTTCAGGGATCAAGTATCAGGTTAACCTCCATCTTTTCTGCAGCAGTGGAAGTAAATGAAGCCTTGTAAACAAAGTCTTTATTCCTTTCTCTACTGTTTCCTATTTCTGCCACTAGCTTTGTTCCTGTTTTTTCTGGCTCCTCATGTTCTGGCTCTCTCCTTATGTCCCATACACATACACACACATGCACCATACCGACATGTTAAATCATGCAGCCTAAACTGCAAGGTGCAGAAGTTTCTCCTCGCCCTCTCATCTTTCTCTATAGTGTTATTAGGATTTCCTGCAGAGCAGAGCAGTGTGTCTTCCACTGCTGGGTTGGAACTGCAGGGTCACACTGGAGAGCTAAAGCCTCCACTCCACTTTATAAATCAACCACTTTTCATCCTGACCTTCAGGATGCTCAGACTGGGTAGGTCACATCTCACAGAAGCCTGAGAACTAGTCAGTTTTATACAAGTCACTATATGTATGTCTATTTAAAATGCCAAATACAGTGCCAAGACCTCAGTGCCCTTTAAGTGTTGTAGTTTAATGAAAGCAGAGGCTTTATCTCAAATCATAAACACATACACCAGCACAACCTGCTATCTCTTAACTGTTCAGACAAGAAAAACAGCATCTGGATCACTTGGCCCTCAGCCACAAATAAACTGAGTGTTCACACACATTCAGCATCACACACTTCTGGCCACTGGTGAACCAGAGGGCCAATAATTGAAAGTTGGCTCGCTTCAGAGAGCATGACACAAAACCAAGAGAGGAACCAAGAGCATTTTCACACAGTTTGTATGTGAGAGTTAGTTGGCACTTGGGATAGCTCTGAGTTTTGGGGCTCTGGGGGCTCAGACTCGGGGGTGGGGTAAAGGCAGAGAGAGGGTTAAGTCCTGGCTGCCATGGCTAATGCTTCAATCTTCTTGGCCCCCTCACTACAACAACACGGGATCAACAAAGACAGGATCAACAAAGCTCCAGCCAAAATCCTCCAACGCACTGACACAGAAAATTCCCAGTCCTCCCTGGGCCGCACAGGGAACAGCAAACACACACTTACACACCCACACCTACACATATCTCCGACTGCTTAGGGAACAACAAACAAAGGCAGTAAATACAGCTGCAGACGGCTGGCCAGATAACAGCCAATCCCTATCCCCAACTTGTTCCGTGGCTCAGTGGCTACTGACTGCCCTCTGCAGCTCGTTGCCTTGGCCATGCCTTCTACACAGCACAAACACCTGCTGCTTAATGCTTCTACTCACTGAACTACAGCATCCCTCAGCTAACAGCAAAGTTTCTCTTCTTCTGGTTGTGTAAAACTTTTCTCCATCTGTCCCTTCCAGTATTTTGTCTGTGTTTTCAAATTGTATCATCTTTGTACAGTGGTATGATCTATTGTTAGTAATTTGTTAGAGAATAAATTTTGCTGACATAAAGCAAAACCTAACATTCATTCACAATGATAAATATATGAACATACAGCAACAACCAGTCCCCATCCTGCAGGCATGTGTGGGTAATGAGATCATGGACCTGCTCACACTGCAAGACAGCTGACCACAAATCCATCCAGTCATCCATGAGCCAAACTGTTGGTCATTCAGGTGATTAATCAAGCCCTGGGCCCCAGGACCCTGATCACACTGCATGTCAAATGACCACTGAGGCTGAAATTTAGACTGATTCGGGGCTAAAATCATACAGAATCTGTGCAGTGTCTGCTCAGCTTTATACGTTCACATTCAAATGCAGACACACATCTCTGCACAAAGGGGACAGAAAAAGGCCATAAAGTCCTGTGTTTTAGTGGAGTAGACAGAGCCGGACGTCGCCGTGTTTGTGCACACGTCTGGATGGAAAAATGGAGAGATACTGTAGTATCACCACAGAGGAAGAGATAGGGGGAAAGGGAGAGGGTGAGAGTGATAGAAAAAGAGGAGGTAGGAGGCTGAGCAGAAGGGTGTTTGATGTAATCCAGGAAGTTAGTTCAGTAACTCCATCCCTCCGTCCCTTAGTCTTAGTGAAGGACAGGAGAAGGAGGGATGAAGGAGGCCCTTGTCTGGAGAGCCAGGGGTTTTCCACATCTGTCCTCTGCATTGTAGCCAGCCTCTCTAAACAGCCCATGAGTCTGTTATGGCTGGAGGAGGCACACACACACTAACACAGCAGCTATGTCTGAGTGAGCCTTGTGGAAAGCTTTAACACTGATTGCAGTTAAGTGTTAAATCATCCATACTAAAGTTACCAGTGAGAGAAAACACATCAGTGCACAGTTCATAGCTGGGCAATGTTTAGTGCATGTGTGTGTGTGTGTGTGTGTTTATGAAACGCCAGTCAAGCAACACCACCCTGCCTGCTGAAGGGATCCTTGTCTTTCCATTTTTTCCCTTCATTATTTTTTCTCTTTGGGATGTTTTAACATGTATTTGCCTTTTCTTTCTTTACAGTATCTGACCCATCACTCTACTCCACACCATCCCTGCACAACCCACTACCCGCACTCCCAAATCCCTCAGCTGTAATCTGGCAACTCTTTCATATTTTCAGTAGGTAGGTGCCAGAGAAACAGAGATGAGTACACCCACCAACACATCCTGCAGCATAACTCATGCACTCCACTGGCTATAGGCTCTGGAGTTAGGCCTGACATCTGAGCTGCAAAGAAGCAGGATTCATTCATATCTGCTCATTGTGCCCCTTGTGGCTACCAGAGAGAATGATTAGAAATATTGTGTCCAGACTAGGATTAGGTTCGGGTCAAGATATTCTCACAACTGAAAGTGTCTTTAGAAAAGAATGTAACAATACAATAAACTGCATGCCTTAATGAGAAATCAACTCCAATTTATACAAAGCAACATGTTACACATAAACCTTTTCTTAGGCTCCTGTCACCAGAGGTTATAAAGAGCGGTGCCTTGCACAACGCAGGACTCTTTGATTCCTACCTAGAATTTTCTCTGTGTCAGTTTCTTAGCAAAGCAGTCACTCAACATTATTTATTTCATTCTCTCAATTTCAACCATTTTATGCTCATTTCAGTGGGCTGACATGTCATTTTAGTGGGCGTTTGACAGTCAAACACATTTCAATGTAATTGCCACCTCATAACGTCATAATTACCATAGATGCTACAGCACTCACTTCTGAGAGGCTTGACAATAATGGGAAAGCTGTAATGATAGGTGTGTATCATGGTGCACACACACACAGGCCAAAACAGCATTGTTCCCACATGTCTACTCTGACCCTGGCCATGATTTTTTTTGCCATTTCTCTTCATGTAGCTATCTCCCATTTAATTCAATTAAAACTTTTAAACAACCTAATTGGAAACAACTGCCTAGAAAAATTAAATTACATAAACAAAACTATTCTGACAGATTACGTCTAATATTAGGCATCTGGGCCTTATTAGGCTCGAGTAATAACAGCACCAGCACATGGAGAGGACAGGGGAGCAAGCCATTTTCTGCTGTATTAGCTTTGACTGGCCACACAACCAGAAGGTGGCCTGTGTGTGTCTGTGTGCGTCTGTAGCTGCGCACCCCCACAACAGTGTGTATTTATTCTCTATTAGAGCAGAAGCAGACATTAAACTCAAACAGGCCTTGAGTAGTGCTATCCCCCCACCACCATCAATTTCTTCTTCCATCCCTCTGGCCCGATTAAGAACATATGGAAATGGGGCACACTAAAGGTGAAAGAAGGGGGAGGGGGAGGCCTAAGAAGTACACAAATGTGAAGAAAGGTCAGCAACTATGCCTTCTTTGAGTTAAAGTGCAAAGCTAAGGGGAAAAAAAGTCTTTCTTCTGTTTATATCTGTTATGAAATGTATTCTCTAAAAGGCTAATGCACTTACACCGTACACAGCCTGTGTACTGTGCTACTTTGCTACTCCTCCATACAAGGTGTTCCTCTGTGCTGACTTTGAGTCAGCAGTTAGTGGGCTAAACGCTCTACAGTGGCAGAGAGCAACTTGTGCTTTGAACGGGGCTGTAGCTGTGGTCCAGTGCCTCTCCACACCTTTATGAAGTGTTGCTGCAGCTGGTGTCAAGGTCAACTCTCTGTCTCCTAAAGCCACTCTCTCAAACTTTCTCTCTGATCTCCACCTGACCCTCATACTGCTGCTCGCTGTCTGTCTTTCACCCCCCCACACACACACACGCACACACACACACACTCCCCTGCTGTGCTTTCAGGCCATGTCGTCACATCAGAGTCGACAGCTCTAATCACTGTGTGGAGCGGACGGGCTGTAAAACATGGCAGGAACTGACAGCAGGGCTCAACACGCACATCTTTCATCTTCCCAGCACACGGACTCTCACATACATGCTCACATATAAATTCCCCCGGACAAACATACACCTACACATACACAGTACACTCATTTGCACACATATGCACAAACACACCAAGTCAAGGAGACCTCATCTTTCAGCAGTCCATCTCAGGTGTGTTGTAGTCACGGTTTCCTGGCTGTGTTCCTCTGTAACCCCAAACACAGCATAGCTCAAGGAGGAGCAGGAGAGGGAGGAAGGAGGAGGATCTGTCAATCAATGTCTGATCCACCTAAGCCACATGTAAGACAGGAGCTTTATGATGGAAGACTGTCGCAGGCCAGACAGAGTAAAACACACACACACACACACACACGAACATCTGACCCTAGACAGCAACTCTCATATTCTTTACAATTTGAATTAATTTCATGTGTCACTGGTGAGGACATAGATGTCTGTTATTGAACTTATTCAAGCTTTCAATCAGAAAAAAATAAGAAATAAATAATGACCCACAGCAGGAGAAGTAAATGCTACACATACATGAATTATATAAGGTGCATAAATGCACACACACTAATCAAGACTACCAAAAATATCTACATTTAGGCTGATGCTGTGTCATTGCTAGTGCATTAGTACGTGTGTATATACCTGTTTGCATGCACACACATCCACAATTTGAGTAACACAAAGAAATGAGTCCTTTGTTGGGCTGCACAACTGGTTTATTCGAGAGCTTGGTTTAAACAGCTTCGGTTCATACTGTAAAATAAGTCAAAGCTGAATCGTAAAAAAAATAAATAAAAAATAGCTTTTTCAATGTTTTTCTTTAGAGAGGAGGTTTTAAAGCAGTGCAATCAAAACTGGGTATTTGTGTGTTTTGCCATTCAGAGCAAACACATTTCTGAGTATATAGTTATTCAAATTATTTTTTGAGCTTGGAGGAGGAGAAAGGGCCAGTGCCTCTCAAGGTTAGTCTGATTGTAGATGAAGTGGGTTGTTGTCCTTGCACTGTCCAGTCCTTGTATTCTCTCTAGTGTTTGTGAAGTTGTACACGTGCATGTATGTGTGTGTGCATGGTCACATTAATATAAACATTTTTATTGACAGCCACTGTGCTTCCAATACAAAAGAGGCCTGAGTTCCAAGTGTGGAATTTATTCGACAAAACAACAAGAACAAATAGTGAATGCAGGTTGCATGCTTGAAGAGTTTTACTCACACAAACTCAGTTCAACACATCATAAAATATTCAAGCAACACAAATAGACCATAATTAAAAAAAGCTGCTATTATCTTGTCATCAGCACAAATAATCAGTGCATACCAACAACTTTTCTGCAGGATTATTCTGAAACCTTTTTTTACAAACATACAAGGGAAGTGTCGATAAAGAATAGAACAACTTAAACTGTTTGTCCTTGAGTGTTATTGGAGTACGAAATAACAATGATACATTCCTAGCAAAATACAGCCATGAGGAAATATTGATCCTTAAACCACCTGAGCACCAGACAGAGTTTCACCAGACTTTAGTGGCTGATAATACTGTACATCACAACCGTTCTTCAGTGACTACAATGCTGAGAGTGGGTCGAGTATCTTGAAGATGGAACAAGGCTACTTTCCTAAGAGTTAAAAATGACTTAAACTGACAACAACATGTTTTACTTCACACAGAGCAGCCGTTATCCAATTAAAATGTATTGATTAGAAGGAAAAGACAATGGTTAGAATGAGTTTTAAACTGATGCTAAAAAAAACTTTTAATATGAAAAAAACTAACTGAGCCACCCCCAGTGACACAGAAACATAACATCTCTCCTGTAATATAATGCACATAGGGGACAGTTTAAGCGATGCACGTATCCTTTTCAATGTCACCCTAAGGGTTCAGTGGATAGGAGGGAGTAAAAGGGTGTATGTATGCTTGTGTGTGTGTGTGTGAGAGAGAGTGTCAGGAAGCAGGAAGGCTTCAGAAAATTTATCACTGCTTGATCAGGTTGCGAGTGAGTTATTGCTGTTACCCCCCCTTCCCTACCCAGGGGCCAGGGTGGTATATCAGCCTCTATATGACACACATACACACACACTTATATGCATGTACACACAGCAGCAGCAAAGTATATCAGCATGCCTGTGTGTCTCCCATCATCTGGCCATTAGACAGTAATGGCTGAGAGACGAGAGTAGGGGTTCCCTGTGGGCTCAATACGACAGCATTTATTACACACAACAAAAGCCCCATCCTGGCCCTGCCACTCACTGTAGGGACGAGGGCAGGGGGTGTATAGGGGATAGCTAGTATGTCAGGAGTTCAGGGAATCATGTATTCTCTTGTTTGGGTGTTTGTTGACAACTGGATGCAGAGATTAAACAACACAACATTTGAAAGTAGAAATGCCAAAGTGAAAGGTTAAATTCTTAAGCAACAGAATGCAGCCGTGCTCAATAGCCCCTTTCCACAGCACACATTATCACTTCTGTGAGAAGAACAAGTGTCACCTCAATAGCCCCTTTCCACAGCACACATTATGACTTCTGTGAGAAGAACAAGTGTCACTAGGTAAGGTAAGGTAGGACTTTATTGATCCCACAATGGGGATATTCCTGTGTTCCAGCAGCAATAGAGAGCAGCAACAAAACACCATAAGAACAGACACCACAAAGATATTGTGAAACACAAATTCCAAAGTACCTAAAACCAGACAAAATCTAGTATTTGAGATACAATCAGGAACAAGATAATCCTCCCACAATTAGTCTCTGAGAAACAAATCAAAAATATCTAAGAACAGGACAAAATATAATACTTTAGAGGAATCAAGAACAACAATATTACTCCCATAATTAATCCCACAATGAGGGAAATACCTGTATTTCAGCCATGAGGATCTCTGAAAAACTACTCAAAAATACCTAGAAACAAGACAATATAAAGTATTGTAGAGAAATCAAGAACAAGATTTTACATATGTACATATTTACAATGCATTTTACCCCCAGGATTTAAGTATTGCACCTCAGTTGACTATTGCATTGTCCCTCATAATTTCACCTAGTTTATCCCTGCAGTGATATATTGTACAGTCTGATTGCTGTGGGGAGGAATGACCTACCGTAACGCTCCTTCTTGCACTGGGGATATAACAGTCTTGTGCTAAAAGAACTGTTCAGAGCCTCTACTGTGTGGTGCAGGGGATGGGAGGGGTCGTGCATGATGGATGTTAGTTTTACCAGCATCCTTCTGTCCGCCACCTCCTCGATGGAATCCAGAGAGCAGTCCAGGACAGAACCAGCTCTCTTAACCAGCTTGTTAAGTCTCTTTCTGTCCCTGTCCGTGCTACCTCCTGCCCAACCCACAACAGTGTAAAAAACTGCAGATGCCACCACAGTATCACACACCAAAGGACCTCAGTCTCAACAAGTGGAGGCGGCTCTGGCCCTTTTTGTACAGGGCATTTGTGTTGTTGGTCCAATCCAGTTTATTGTTGAGGTGGACACCCAGGTATTTAAAGGTGTCCACAATCTCAATATCTGAGCCCTGAAAGCTCACCGGCGTGAGTGGTGGTGATTTCTGCCGGAGGTCAGTCACCACCTCTTTTGTCTTGCTGGTGTTGAGGACCAGGTGATTTATCTCACACCACTCCACAAAGTCAGTAATAACCCCCTTATATTCAATAGTGGTGGTGTTCGAGAACTTTTGTAGATGACACTGGTGGGAGTTGTACTTGAAGTCCGACATGTAGAGGGTGATAGGTAGATTGTATTTAAGTGTCCTAGTAATTGTGACAGTGAGCCAGCGTGCACAATACAGGAACCTTCAAACCAAAATCGTTACATGGAATTCAACCATCATTAATTTTATTATTTACACCTGTGGTTTTCTGGAGAAGTCTGCCATGAAGAAGGCCTATTCAACACATTTTCTGCTACTTATGCATAACATTAACTCCCATACTGCTTGTGAGGGCTAATATTAATAAATGTTGATCTGATCAATAACTGTGTAAATGACTTTACTGTAAGTAGGTTTGTTAACTTATTTACTCCTCTTTTATGCCTCTCTTGCAATGTGCTATATGTACATACTGTATAAATATTTCAGTGGTTTTATGACTACATCAGAACAAGAAGTTAACAGGCTGTAGCCTACCCTTAGTCAGGCCATTCAGAGATGACGTCTTATATTTGCAACAGTGAAATGAAGAGATTGGTTGTATCTGTTAAGTGTAGAAGTGGCACGTGGCCTATCTTTACTTACAGACTGGAGACAAGGGGAGCAGCTAACCTGGCAGTGTGTAATATTTAGAAGGATTTATTAGCAGAAATGCACAAAGAAGCAAAGACGTGAAGAAATGGGATAGGCAACATTACAAGATGAGGATAAACACTGGTGCGGTCTTTCCCATGTGGAAGTCCTTGATGAGGGACAAATGTTTACAGAACGATATTGATGTTGCCTGTTTTCTTCTGGACAGATAATTTAGCCTAACAAGTAAAGTTAACCTTAATGCAAGTTTTTGTTTCATAGTTTTAGCTAGAACACGGCCAGTGCTGAGTAACCCAGTGTGGCCCCCATTAATTTTTACTCGGTCAAGCACTTGTTTTCTGAGTGTGCAGTTTGTCCTACATTTATGGTAATTGCTGTGAAACGGCTGTGACACAATATATGAGAACTTGAGTGTTGGTAGATATATTTCTCAGTTTGCACATGTTAGGGTGCGCTCGAACACACAGTGAGTGAGCAGATAAAAAGCGGACCCAGGTGGCTGGCTTTGGTGCAAGCAGTGAGGTTTATTTACAGTGAAAGTAGTGACATATATACAGGAGGAGTAATGAGGTAGATGACCGGGTGTCGATCAGCAGCAGCAGAAAAAACAGTCAGTGGTATGGTGGATGATGATGTACCGGGCTGCGGACGCAGAGGTCACTCCTGGGCTGGTCGAGGTGGAGGTGATGATGGCTGTAGACAGAAGAGCAGGGATAAACTGGGTAAGGGAGACTGTGCATCGACCTGGGAGGCGGTGGCTGGTGGTGTAGATCAAACCCAGGGGGACCCAGAGGAGAGGTCCGAAGAGAAAAAAGACACTAGAGACGGCAGGGCAGGATAACGACTAGGGTGCTAACAAGGACTAGAGAGAACAAAGACAATCTTAGCATAAACTTGCTAAAACAACATAACAACCACTGGCCTGAAGACGGAGAAAGAACTGGCAGGGGAGTGACTGGTGAACAGTGTATAAGTATGGAGGAGACTAATGAGGTGCAGCTGGTGAGTAATCAGGGAAGCGGGGCAGGTGTGTTGAATAGTGTAATCAGTGCAAGGGCTAGGCTAGTGTGAGGAAGAAGAAGAGAGGAAGGCGTAACCGGGCAAACCTGACAGGACAAAGCTAAGTTGGCACTTTCCCCCTGCAGTTTTTATCCTAAGCTAGGCTAATCATGCTGTGTCAGCTCTGTATTTTATCCACAGATAATATTTATCCTCTCATCTCACTTTCAAAAAGAAAGCAAATAAGCACATTTCCCAAAATGTTGGACTATTCCATTAAAGCAACAGACTGAACAAAATCTTGGAAAGGAAGGAACATTCACCATGCCATTATGCTGTAATTGCCACAGTGGCCACTGTTCAGAAAGGTTATATAAAGTGGTTTAGCAAGACAAATGGTGTGAAGAATGAACTTCAAACAAACTCATTCACCACTGAGGTTACAGAAGATAACAGTTACACAACAGTGCATGAAACAAAACTCTTAGAAGTGATGGGACACAAGTAATTTACTGACCGATAATAAATTCCTTCCTGTGCTCCTGCTACTGCTCAGGTTCCCCTGAGTGAGCCTCCTCTCTAACACCCGCAGCAGGATTAAGAGGCATGAAAAAGAAGGTTTTCACAAGCAGGACACAGGGATGTACATCATGTTAGCATCGCAGAAAATGTGCAAATGGGCTGTAATTCCCCAGTTTAAGTCCCTTATTTCCATTTTGTCATGTCTGAGCGCCTGTCATGCTTTTGAACAAACATTGACATAATTAAAATGCAAATGCAGTTTGGTGGTGGAGGAGACAGAGAGAAATCTCTAAGCTGATATGCACACAGATAAAGGCACATAGAAGGAGAAACACACACAAACCCTCACAGAAAACACACACAAGCTGAAACGCTGCGTGTCGATACAGCAGATAATAATAAAGGTTTGGAACAAATTTACTGTTTGAGCGAAAAACTGTTGAGAATCATGTAAGTGGGTTTTTGTTCTGGTCCTCTGAGTGTACTGTTGTGTATGCCTGTATGTGTGTGTACTTACATACACACACAGGACTCCATGGGCTTCAGGCTCCCTAGCCCCTGGCCTTTATTAAGAGCAGTTGTTTGATGAGAAAAGGAGCCGGCCTTCACTCCAGGGCCAGGCAGAAGCCTGGGGAGTGGGTAAGTGGGTTAACCCAGAGGCCCAGACAAAGCCTAAGGAATGGATAAGTGGGTCACCCGCCCTCAACTGAACACTCAGAGGATCCACTCTGACTCCTCTTCCTTTTATTATTAGAGCTGGTCTAATGTGTGAAGGGACCTCAGGAAGAAACACAGCACTCGTCTCTGCATAAGAGAGTGAGCTGTTGTGTATGGTTATGTGCATGTATGTGTGTGTTCCTGCAGCTAATGCACAGAAAATGCTGTGGTCCTTGAGGACCCTGAAAAATTAGAAGTACCAAGTTCAAGGCTGGTGCAAAGGGAACATAGTGCTGCTACAACACCAGAGAAAGTAATAAGGAAAAGTGACATGTTGTGTGAAGGGTGCTCACACCTTGGCCACCATGGGACCAGGCATATTCAGAAAATACCATACGGAAAGCTCATTATGATGTTGTCAATGAGTTAAGACATATATATATAGAAAGAGAGAGAGAGGGAGAGAGAGAGAGCGAGAGAGAGAGAGCGAGAGAGAGAGAGAAAGATTTTTTTAATCACATACCTGCTCTAGCATGCATTTTTTCCAAACTCTTACTGACCAAAGGTCAAAAGAGCAAATTATACAGATCTCAGATACTTGGGGTTCCTCAGCAGCTCTGTATTGTCTCAAGTGTCATAGAAATAGAAAACAATTCCAGCTCTTAATATATTTGAACATTTGACAAATACCTAGTGTATTGTGAATATTACTGTTCAGTAATGACATAATAGACATTTATATTGTAGCTGATGCCTTTTATCACACATATTGTGCTGTTATGCTTAAAAAATGTCCTGTGGCCATGTTCCATGTGGCTGCAGTGTTTCTGGTTCAATGTCAACTGGCATTACTGTTCTTCATCCAGAAAATACAGCTTAACTGCTACAGTGCAAAGAATTCACCACAACAAGGAGCAGCATTATGCACACACACACACACACACATACTTCAGTGGAGAGATCAGCAGGAGGATCAAGTGTAAAGTCTCTTGTGTCATGGAAAGGCCTTTGATGAAGAGGAACACAAACAGCGTAACTACACCAACATCACACACACATACACACACAGACCAATTCATGAATTTCCAACAGTAATTATGTTCTCACCACAGTCTTAATAAGATTTACTTTTATTCATCTGATAGCATCTAGTTTCCTGTCATTCATAAGGCCTTGCAAGATTAATGAATGACTTTTTACTCCTCTAATTTTGAGTGACATGCAACATGCACGCAGACACACATGCACACAAACACACATCCATAGTGTGAGTGAGTTCCCACATAAACAAACAGAGCAGGTCTTTGTATTCCGCTGCACATCACCATAACACAGATCAACAGTCCCTGAGGTAACGGCCAAAATAAAGATCTCATTACTTTACTCTCTCTGTCTCTCTCTCTCTCTGTCTCTCTCTGTCTCTCTCTCTCTCTGTCTCTCTCTCTCTCTCTCTCTCTCTCTCCCCATGGCTTGTCAGCTGCCAGGCCCTGATGTCTCCTTTCATGTTGGCCAGGCCTCTGAGAGGAGCTGAGAGATGCTGAGAGGCGCAGAGAGCCTCCCAGGGCTTTGAGCAGCGTTTGATTCCTGCTAGATAATAGCTGGTTCACTGTCAGCCCCAGGATGATCAGTTAAATCCTTAATCACTGCCTGTCCACTTGCATGACAGTTATTTTAGGGCTCTTTTCTGGACCTTCTCTTCTCTTTTTCCAAATCCACACCTATCTCCCTCCCTCTGTGAAAAGTAATCCCGCAAGAGAAGCAACAGAAAACAGTATGCTGTGGATGGGTTTAGGGATGGAGGAATAGGAGGACAGAGATGGACGGAGGTCACTTTCTGCAAATGTGAGTGTATAAGTGGTTGGTACAAAAAGTATGGCTCCTATATGTTGTGTGATTGTAGCTTATGCTTCATGTTTAAAGAGAGAAAAAGAGGAACTGAGAAGAAGGGGGAAGGGGGTGGCACAGAAAGGGAATAAAGACAAGTGCCA
>NW_018127898.1:1790125-1798850 GCF_001952655.1 Monopterus albus | reverse complement strand
TACATCCGCTCTCTTGTACCTGACTGTTTTAAAAGGACATTCAAAGCTGGGCAGAGAGACAGTTGAAGCACTGTCTGTCAGCCTGTCCTGTAACAGTGTCACAGGCTGAGCAGTACGGGAAGATGAGCGTTCCATGTTCATGTCCAATCCAGGTCCTTGATCAAGACTGCTCCACTGCCAGGTGCTGCCACTACTGACAGCTTCACCTCCACTCCCGCCTAACTCTGTCTGGAAGACAGAGGGCATTTCACTTTGACAAAGACAGAAAGTTGGGGGCTGGGGTAAGGATGGTGCCAGATACTTAAAAATACAGTTTGACTACAGAGGCATCACAGAAAGTTTTGGACATTGACGTTGCAGGGAGCGAGACAAGTTCTCAGAGCTTTGAAGTGTCCATAACCCTCAAAGTAAGGACTGCTGCACCTTGAATCTAAAGGTGTGAATTTGTCCATTCCAGCCATTGTTTCATTCAGTTTGAAAAATAAAAGACTGATCAAATCTGTGTTATTTTGAAGTCACTTTCCACTGTTGAGGCTAAAAAAAAAACCCATGTCACTGTAATGTCAGCAAAGAAAATGTTGAGACATTACTTTGGTTTCTGAGTTCTAAATTTGATCTTAATACAATGTTTATTTATTTATTGTTATTAGTCAAATAAAACTGTTTTTTTTTTACATTGCATTGAAGAGTTCAATTCAGTTCAATAAAATGTTACTTGTATAGCAATACATCACCAAAAAACCCAACAAATTCTTCTTGAGCAAGCACTTGGCAGCAGTGGGAGGGAAAAACCTCCTTTAACGGAAGAAACAGAATCAGGCTTTTGGCGGGTAACCATCTGCCTCGACTGACTGAGAGTGAGTGGATAGAGGAGAGAAGTATCAAGACACAACAGACAATCAAACAGTGGGCAAGGTAATGTGGCCGGTGACTGCTCATCAGAAACGTACAGCTCCATAGGCCAGAAAGCTACAGAGAGAGAAAGAGGACAAACTATGGGAGAAAGGAGACACAGAGTTAGTGACATGAAATGTTGGCATATAGATGCATAGGGAGTGAGGAGAGGAGAGGAGAGGAGAGGAGAGGAGAGGAGAGCATCGTGGGGGGATCCCCAGCAGTCTAGGTCTATAGCAGCATAACTGAGGGAAAGCTCAGGGTCACCTGAACCAGGCTTAACTATAAACTTTATCAAAAAGAAAAGTCTTAAGCCTAATCTTAAAGGTAGAGAGGGCGTCTGCCTCCCGAACCCAAACTGGAAGCTGTTCCCACAGGAGAGGAGCTTGATATTTTGTTGCATGTTAAAATGATACTGGTTCTGACGTGAAACCAATGATATGAATGTGACTTGAACTTGATTTAGTGTTATACAGTTACATTTAGCTGTGCCTTTAAACATAATTTAAATAACTTCTAGTCAAGCCAATTTTTATTTATACAGTCCCATATCAATTTTTCCCCTAGGGGCTTGGATCTTATTTTTGTAGTTTTAAGAAAAACCCTAGGCAACTTTATTTGCAGTTTATAGACAAACCTTTTCTGGGATTATTACAACATTTGGACACAATGTTAGTCAATGTAGTACAATGTTATCACAGGAATAACAGCCAAAAGTATTAAGATAAAAGCCCAGTTAAAATAAACCTGAATCAGACCTGAAAATGACTTGGAACTACAAAAAATTAACTTGATCATATGCACCACTGTGTGTACAGAATGATGGTGTTGGGGCTATGCTATAAAAAAACAGACCATACTCCACTGCCTCATTCTAAGAGTCTTGACCTTTAACCCCTTGATTCTGACTGCTGGCACTTTGCTACCAGGCACAGGGAGCCTTTCAGCCAATGAAACTGGAATGCAGCTGGGGGTCAGAGGGTTACTGATGCATCATGTATGGAATTCCACAGAACCAGCAAGGTCAGAGGTCACTCTCAATCACAGTCAACGCAGCAAAAAATCAGGAGGCTCCTACAGTCACAACACAACAACAGCAGGGGGAAAGAAACAGAACAAATGACACAAAAGGGAGAGAATGATCATTTTAGTGGTGATGATGCATTTAGTTGCACCCACATCATCTGAGTCTGAGCTGGAGTCTCCCAGATCAGAACTTGTGCCTACATAGTGGGATAATAGCACTATTAAAATCTCTCAATCTTTGTGGTGTCAAATTATATTTGTCATTCTTTTCCCATTGATGTTATTCATCGGTCACAAAAGCAGACATTGTATCCAGTCTGTTAGTCAGATCATAAGAAAGCTGAACAGGTGGTTCTTTCCTGCAAGAGGACTGCTTCTTTCTCAGCTTGTGTACCTGACTGAACTCTTAATCTCTGTGCAATCTGCCTGCCATACAGTGCGGATCTCACCTTTATCTGCTACATAGACTATGACTCACTGTGTGCACGTTCCATTATTACCATCCTAGGAGAAAACATGTGCACACAGTTGTTCCTCAACACCAGTAGCCAAAGCATCACTGCAGTCTCCCAGTGGCAGAAGAGGATGAGGAGACCTTGGAAGAAAACGCTGAGGGCTGAGCAGATGTTGTAGGGGAGTTTAAAAGGAGGCAGTTGATCTCGGTTTAAATAAAGTAAGTGCACATTTTTTACTACAGTGCTTAACTTTAAAATATTAAGACGTTATTTGTGTGATTGTGGCTATAAGTAGTTGTTGCCAACAATTACATATAACACTTTATGAAGACTTTACAGGTTTATATACTGTTCAATCTGTACACTGAGTTTTTTTCTCTCCTGACCGTTTGAGTCAGCATGCTTTCTGCGATCTTCTTTTACAAATTAATAACTGGTTAACTGACAGCTTGGAAGGTGTGTGTGTTGTGTTTGTGTGTTATACATGTGTGTCTTCATCTGTGAAGAGTCCCAGAGGTGCCCTAGCTGCCTAAACCACTTCTGCAGATCTGTCGAAAGATCATCAAGAGACTTTTTCTCTCAATATACGTGGGTATGTGTGTGTGTGTGTGTTTTCTCTGTGGGAGTATGCTGGCTGCGTCTACCACTTAACGTTCACTTTCATCACGCACATGCTCAGAAGTGACAGTCCCTGCCTCTACATAGGGGATTTAGAATATCACCAAGAGACCTGCCATCTCTTTCTCACTCATTCACTCAAACACACACACACACACACAAACATGTGGAAGTACCCACACAAAGCTCACTACAAAGGGTATCATGATGTCATCCAGAGACACAACTTTGCTTCAAATAATTTCCCATTATTCCCCCTAATGAAACTTACAACAAGATAGAGGCTGCTAAATTACTCTCCTCTTCCTTCTCCTCACCTCTCCTCATCTTCATTTCCTGTCATCCCTGGCAAATCTCCCCTACATCCCATTCCTTATTGACACGTATCCCCAGAACACACAAGCAAACACCAGGCCCACAAAGGGCTAAGCTCCTAAGCTAACAACCGATACACAAAAACACAACAACAAAGCAGCTGTTGTCAGGTTGTTAAGTCCCTGCCACTGTTTCCAAGGGTCGGGGAGACGGCAAGCAGACAGAAAGAGGGAGAACAGGATGAGATGGGCTTTGGAGAATAAAAGCCAGCTAATCCCTGCATTTGGATATGAGAAATGCAAGCCCGCAGGAGAACGCATCAAAGCCAGTGCTAAATTAGCCTACATACAGAGAGGGAGAGGAGCAAAGAAGCCAAGGAGTGAGAGAGAGGCCGCTGATTTGAGACAGTGTGAGAGAGGCAGGGAGCGGTAGTCTCCTAGGGCCCAGATTAGCAACACACACTCATTATTTTCCAGCATTGCAGTTGCACACAAACACACATGCACGCCCACAGCCATGCACACAGATTAGAAACATACACTCATTATTCCATCTCAGTGGGTCACTAAACCCTGAAATCCAACATGCTTGCTGGGAGCACTTGCACAGAGACTGGTCCAACACTGCCTTTGTAGCTGTGCATCGTTAGCCACACTGGGCGTTAGCATAGCGGGAGTGCACAGGCGTGCGTGTGTGTGTGTGTGTGTGTGTGTGTGTGTGTGTGTGTGTGTGTGTGTGTGTGTGTGTGTGTGAGTCAGGGAAGGTCTGACGAAAGCAGGCAATTAGGACTAGAGGAGTGTGCTCGTTCATTCAGCTCCACAAGTGGAACCATCCAAAGCACATTAAATAAGGAAGTTAGTCAGAGAGACAGTGTAGGTTGGGACGCCTGTTTGTGTGAGTGTGGGTGAGAGAAGTGGTGAGAGAGCTGAGGGAGGGAAGGAGGGACAGAAAAGCTTGCCTGGAGCATGAAGAAAGTCATAAAATGCAGAGACAAAGTTTAAGCTAATGCAAAAGATATCAAAATATTGAGATGAATCATGCAGGGTCATGCACATAAACTTTAAAAATTTTAATTATGCTGGCCAGTGGTGAGAAGCCTTTCTTGGTGTGAAGGGTAGAAAATAACATTCAGGAGAACACAACTAAATATGGAATTCTGCAACATGTGAGCGCAAAAGTTTTACATCCTTCTACTGATGCTGGTTAGGAATGTGAAACAAACTATACTGTTGCATTCTGATTACTGAAGCATTCACATCAGGCCGATTGAGCATGCACGTGCTGAACACAGGTGAGGCACATGAAAGAGGCTCTTTCAAAGCACTGCAGATTTCTTTAAGCTCTCTGCTAGAATGACATGCCACTGGGCTTAGCTGGCTGGACAGGAAGGTATGAAGAGGCCATACGCATTCACACAAGACACATCAATACCCACTTATATCTGTTCAGAAAAAATTCAAACAGCAGAAATTATTTTGGTGTACACCACAATTTGATGCAGCCTATTTCAGTTTAATGAGCACACTGGCCTGAGGGTTTATTAACATAAATGTGTGTCTGACAATAATGTTTTTGTCATTATTACTTGTAGTCTCAATCCTTATATATTAGCCACCCTCTAAGTGAAGCAGGACACTCTATTTTAAAATGAAGTGCAAGGAAGGAATGCATTTAATCAGAAGTGTGTGGTGTCAGTGTACTGTGGTAGGAGTCTGAGCGGGCCTGAATGATTTTATCCAGCAAGTGTTGCATACTTTAAGCACCCGATCTCTTTATGGAATTTTAACAGAACAATTTTACAACAGCTAACAAACCGACTGTATTTGGCGTGATTCAATTACTGAATCTTTTCATCAGCTGGAGCAATCTAAAGGATGCATCTGATAGCTGACTGGCTAGGGTGCGGTGCACCATAGAGTCAGGCACAGTGCGTGCATGACATTGGTGGTTCGAGTCCAAGTGCCAAGCTTCGTCGCAGGTTTCTTTCTCTGTCTCCAGCCTCTCTTTGACCCAATTTACTAAATAAACAAAAGTAATAAAATGGCCCAGTTTTTTAATAAGAAATTTAGTTGCACTATTTTCTGACATAAAAGAACATGGGAAGCCAGCTGGGACAGATAAATATTCTACAGTGTTTCTTTTTTCCTTTACTGCAACCGTGGCGGTACAGTGTCCAGTACTGTCATGTCTTTGTAATCTCATGAAATAAAAGGCCGTTATTTATTTTTTTGGCTCACCGATAAAAGACAAAGGTTGCACACTTTACAGTGGAACAGAGGGACCAATGCCTTGATTTAGAAAGAATGAGTAAGTTTATAAAAAACACAGCTGGTAAGTTCTGAAAAATTTCTCATAGTTTCTACAATTTTGTGGACACCAAAGAAAGTTGTAGCACTTTTGGTCTAATAT
Organism: Monopterus albus; assembly: GCF_001952655.1. NCBI lineage: Eukaryota > Metazoa > Chordata > Actinopteri > Synbranchiformes > Synbranchidae > Monopterus > Monopterus albus. Next base: position 1,793,133 of record NW_018127898.1, on the reverse strand, counting down.
AGGGTATTTGATACCATATAGGGAATAGGATATTAGGTGGTGTACATTTAATTGTCATATTGTGAAATGACAATGGCATTGCAAAATGCTGCAGATTCAATACGGTTTTCTGCAAAGTCACACATATTGTGCTATAATATTTAAAAACATCTGGTTTATTTCCTAATTTATCTTCTTCTTCTTCTCCTCAGAGGGTAGTGCTCCGTGCTGAAAGCTGTCATGTTACCTAGCAGGTTGTTCATCCTTCCTCTCAGTCAGATGTGCAGACACACACACACACACACACACACACAGTAGCAATTATGGCAATCAGCAAGCCGACCCAATTAGTGTTTCCTGCTTGTTAAACCCTAGGGGTTGGCTGCCCGACCACCTCACTTTGCATAACTTAATCTGCAATGACAGGGTGTGACACCCAGACTTCTGACCCTACCAGCAGCTTGTGTGTGCATGTGTTTGTACATGTGCATTCATCTGCATGTGTGTATGTGTGAGACCCTACTAGCTGTTCAACCCGCGTGTGGTTACAATTTGCATTCACCAAATTGCTCCCAGGTTGAGCCAGCCTCAGCCAGGCCTGTGAGTTCTGGATTCAGAGGAGGAGCACTCTCTCTGGGTGTGATTCTGGAGCTGCCTCCCTTCTCCTGTGGGGCTCTCCTCTGTCTGAGCTGGTTAAAGGCTGATGGACAAGTCTGTTAATACGCAGCTTGTGAGGAGAGGCAAAAGCAAGCTCCTTACTGAGGTCTGTGATACACATCGGATGCACGTGCACATGCACATGCAAACCTTCTGTACTCACACTCATCCACTGTGTGTAGGTAGAGACAGAAAAAACCCTAACTCCTACTGTGTTCAAACTCAGCTCCTCTAAACAAGTGCCAGGATAGTAAAATTTGTTTCATGGTCAAACACTTGTGCTGTTATGAAGTGTATCAGAGGCCCTCCCCTTCTTGGTGAGTGGTTGCCCCGTGACACATGTTGCTAGGCACTAAACCTGACAGAAACCATGGTTACTGAACACAAAAGAACTATTGTGGAGGTGTGTTTGATCTCAGGTTGTGTGTGTGTGCGTGTGTGTATGTTTGAACTCGGTGTGAACTACATGGAGTCTGCGGAAGCTTTCTGCGAACAAAAGCACAGCGGAGTGTGTGAGTACGGCCATCATTGCTGAGAGGGGAAGCAAAACAACAACTTATATCTCCTTCAGCTCTTCGAGTCTCTCGCCTCATGGGCTTTTTAATTCTCTGTTTTTCTTTCTTCCTTGTCTAATTGTTTTTTGTTGTTTTTTTTTTCCTTCTTCTTCTTCTTGAGTTCAAAACTGGCAGAAGCGGGGAAAGCGTAGCACGATGTGTTTTGTGAGTATCTCTCTGGTGCCTATTCCATTAAAGGCAGACTGATAAACAGGCTAGGATAATTAAAGGGGAGTGATAAATAGTGCTGCCTTAATTAAAGGGGAGTGATGAGGACACGTGTCGAAATGTTTTGTTAGCGGGCCGACGGACAGATGAAGAAGGAGAGTAATTGCTTTGGATTAATTATTTGGATACAGGCGGCGAGAGGGTACACACATCTCTTGAGGGCTCTTTCACGATGAGGGGATGGAGAGGGAGGCGAGAAGAGGAAGAATGTAGAAGAGAGGAAAGTCATTGCCATCCATCTCTTTATAAGCCAAGAACAGAACATCCACCATGAGTGAGAGACAGGGGAGCAAATCAAGATTAAAGTCATGTTTACTTTGGCATTTTCATTTAGGGAAAGTTGACCGAGTCTCTTCCAGCAACACCCTGCTTCACATTTACACAAGCACACACTTTCACACCTGGGAGCTTCCTAGTTCAACCACCTGCTTCAACTGGTATCCACTGAGCAGCTGTCAGAGGTAAATTTCCTCCCCTCAGCACCGGTTAGTGATGGAGAAAGGGCATTATTTGCTCGCTTTTCCCTCTTCCCTCAGTATTTAAACCCCTATAGTCAAGTCTGCATCCCTGCAATCTGGGTTAAAACTTCAATCAAAAATAGTCCTCAAGTTCAGCAGAAAATGTTCTGGAAATAATCTGGGTACCTGTAGGACACTGATATAACACTGAATACACAACATTTAGTACATAAGTACATACACACCATATGTATTTGAAGTTTAAATACACTACTGAGATGGGGGAGATATTAATTTAAACCACTGACATCTACACAGGAGGCTACAGTTTGCTTGATGTATGAGATAAGCCTCCATTGACCTCCAGAGACTGTTTTTACACATTCTGGAATGTGAAATGGACAGTCTTCGTCCTCACGTAGACCAGTAAAACAGGTGGCTATTACAGAAATTAGCATGGTGCTGTTGTGCTTAGAGTATGTTGTCTGCATCATGCATCTTTTAATTTTAATATTATTCACTTGTCATAAACATGTTTTATTTCCAAACAAAATTTGGTTCTTTGCAAGAAGGTACTATATAAAGTATGATACCTGAAAAGTTATTCCTATCATTCCAAGCAAAACCTGATGTTTTGTTGTGTATAATTTGTACATGTGCACATTCAAAGCACTAGTTCCCCTAACCAAGCCCAGAAGTCAAGCATGTGTGACCTCTTCTTTCCATGCTGTGGTCGTACGTGCATCCCACTGAGAGGCTTGACTTCACAGTTTCCTTTTAAGCAGTAGTATTCATGCACTAAAGCCTTAAAATGTGCAGCACAGACACACACAGTTCACCATGCATACACTCACACACAAAAAAAATCTACTTCACCTCTCCACCTCCAGACTTTGCAGGATTGTGTGTGTGAGCAGGTAGAAGCATCTGTGGTGCAGATCACAGCCAGATGTCCCAGGTTCCACCACCAGCCAGATCACCTTACATAAATACTTTGCCATGTGAGGGAATCATTTAGCCATATTAATTGACGGTAAACTTGCCCTGGAATGAAGGCCCCAGTCTCCTGCAGACACACACACACACACACACACACACACACACACACACACACACACACACACACACACCC
>NW_018127898.1:1757929-1790012 GCF_001952655.1 Monopterus albus | reverse complement strand
CTGGGCCCCAAAACATTCCCTAGAGGGGACGGCTAAGGAGGGGCGAGGTGAAGGAGTGAGAGTTGAGTAGCTTTATTTTTCATTCCCTCTTGCACTCAACTTTCCTGTCTTTCATTTCCAGACATGTGTTTCAATATTCAAAGACAGATTGAAGAATGAAGCATGAAGAAAAGAAAGAAAAGGTACAGAGGACGGTAGATGTGACTGATGTTTATTTTTTGCAGCAGCAGACTCATCAGCGGACTGGGTTTCGCCCCTCTAGTGACAGTCTAATGTTCTGCCACCTATTGTTGTCACTTTTAAACAGGGCCAAACTTCTTTAGCGGGGCACTGATATTTAATCCCTGCTCACAGAACCTTTGATATGGTAGCCTTCACCTGTGGGCCTCTAAGGTTTGTGTACACACAGACACAGAGCAACACACAGACAACAAAAACCTGTCTGGGGAAGTTCCATGTTGCTTCCGGAGTCGATTTGTTTCCATGTAAGGATTTTAAATCCAGAGGAAAATATCTAAGTGACATACACACACACATAATACTGTACACAAGGTCATAACACTACCATAAGAGGAGTTTACAGCTGGCACTAGAGGGTCACTTCAACTAGCACTGGGACATTTTTTGTTGTTTTCTTTCCTTAAACAGAACCAGAGACTAGTATCACTAAAAAGGGCATTGCTAAAGTCAGCCGCCTACCCGTATAAACAGAAATACACTGTGACGTTACTGTTTACTTTAAACAAAACTTTGTGGATGTGTTCTCTCCTGGGCTTCTGTCACAAGATAATGAGTATTAAAATAAACTTTTTGGTTTACAATAGCTATAGTATGTACATGTTTCTGTGAGCACTTGTGTATAAGTGTGTGTGTTTCTTAGTCTTCCTGTGTGTGTGTGTGTGTTTGTTTCCACATCCCAAGGCATCCGGGACCAGTTGGTGAGGAGAAAAGAGACATAATGGAAGAAGGGAACAGATAAAAGATAAAACAGCAAAAGAGAGATCACAACGCCGCCCCCTGACAGTAGGTTGCAACCTCAGCTCTGTGGGGAAAACACACACTAACACGATCTGTTTCAACTGCACTGCAGAGACACTGCGCTCTCAGCAGGGACTCAGAGGAAGCCAGATAGCACCTGTTCATCCTGAAATGTAACTATATGTTTGTGTTTTAGGGATTTCTGTGTGTGTGTGTGTGCCCCACAGCAAGGTATACCATCCCCCAGGTAAGGGTGACACACCCCTCTGGTGGGCTGAGGGTGCTGAGGGGCACAGGCAGACAGCAGACCCCGCTGGCAGAGCTCTGGGAGGAACTGTAGTGTGATGCTGCTCCCACAAAAAGGAGGGCAAAGGAAAGGTGACAGGGTGGAAAAATAAAAAATAATTATATAATACAGGAGGTACAACTAAAATTCTTTCCTCTGTGCAGGCCTCTCATAGAAGAAAAACAGCTTTAATGGATAAAAAGAAAGCAAAAGGCAAGAAAACAGCTGAAAGGAAAGAAAAACAAGGAAAGGTAAATCTAATTAAAGAGGCCAGATATGGCAGCGGCATTAGTTAACAATGAGAAAATAAACATCGCGCCCATACAACCACACTGTGTATGTGTGTGTGTGTGTGTGCGTGTGTGCGTGCGCGCTTTCATGTGAGTGATAGGGACCAGAGAATGGCAACAGGGAAAGACGAGCCTACTGTACATGCCTGTTTCTCAGGCCCTTGACAATGGAATTCCAGAGCCACACACCCTGTGGCTAAGTTAACGTGAAGCTCCCTGCTGCTGGACATAGGCCCCAAACAGACACATAAACACATACACTGTATATCAATACAGCACAGCAGCAACACACACATCGAATGCCTGTAAGCAGAAGCTTTTGCCGCTCGTAGCGATAGTGAGAAACCTCCGAGATGCTACTGCCAACATGTCAGCTTTGACACGCAGCAAAGAGCATCAGTGGAGACGGCCTGAAGGGCTTTAATTGATGCTACACTGTGTGGGGTTGAATTACAGAGCTTAAGTTTTCTTAAACATTTCAAATATTTGCTGCTGACATCGTCGGCTACTGATAATGTCACATATGTGTCACCCCAGGGAAATGTCCAGGTAAATAAACAAAAGATAAAGATTAAAGAATACCAAGGAAAAAGGGACACATCGTCAAAGGATCTCACTCACTTGGACTTTGTGCCTTTTTTCTTCTTTTTGTCATTTTCAGTGCAAATTGAACTGTAAACTATGGATAGATATTGACTTGTTTTGGTACAAGGACACATGAAAGTTGCTGTGATCTTGGGGTATTTACAGGCTTGCGTGTGTTGTCCTGGTGTTTACTCAGCCAAGGACTAAAACTCTGAGCAAGTTGTGTGAAACAGCCTTTAAATGCGACGTGTCCGTTCTTAGAAGGTTTCAGCTAGTCGTGGACTTTGTCTCTGAGTGGCAGGGCCACATTACACACTTTCATTAATATAGTAAATAAGATATTTGTGGTCTTTAGCCATTTCTGATCATAAATATAAAGCTCAAACTATAACAATTGTCCAACACCAGGAAGTGTACTGTACAGTACAATACACACACTATCTAAACAATAATCAGTGCTCACTGAGTGTTTAGAAGGGTACATTAGTAATCTGAGTCTGATTATGTTTAACTTTCAGTAACTGATTATGATTTATTAGCAGTTATTGGTCAGCTCAGTCATTTTTTGGACAGATCTGCCCAAGCCTCCATATCACCTTAAGCAGATTTATTCCACACACCTTCCTGTTTGCTGATGCTGGCTGAGCTTTAGCTTTGGATGGTCAGCTAAACAAACAGAGCACAAGTGGTTACGTTCATAAACCGTTGTCCGTTCTGCATGTCTGCGGTGACTGTTGTACTTCTGTTGAATTTTTCAGCTTCTGACTGTGAAAGCTGAAACCCTAAGGTGGAACTAATTCTCTCAGCCTTGTTAGCAAAGGCTGTCACACTTTATTTGTGTGTTGCAGAAATCTCTCTACCTTCCAAAGCTTGTCTGTTCTCATTTCTCTATTTGCTTTTATGTCTCAAGTACATTATTTTGTTATTATTATTAGCCAAAAAAGCATCTCTCCCTCTCTCTCTCTTTCTCTCTCCCTCTCTCGCTTCCTGGAGTGCAAAAATTGAATATTACATTTAAAAGTCAATTTCCACAATAGGATTACACAAATCAGCCTTTGCCTGTTTCACCCTTTTGCCTCTATTCATGTCTCATTTACCCTGATGCATCACTTCATATGCTGTGGTTTACTCTATTCATTTGAAGCCATCTTTTTTCACACTCAACATTGCCCCTGGACAACCTGTGTTTGTGTCTGTGTGTTTATGTGTGTGCAAATACAAATAAGTCCTTTGCAAATGTAAGAAGCTAAGAAAAAAAAATCAAGCCCTAAAAGAAATTACTCCCCTAAAATTTAATGCTTTTGGTCAGTGCAATTTCACTATTAGAAGTGTGAGTTTTTTATTTATCTTCCTCTCCATTCATTTGTATATATTGCCTTGAAAGACGGGGAAATTGGTGAAATTGTGTCTATGAAGTGAATTAGGAGATGGAGACTTGGGTGAACGAGGGCACCCATTAGCACCCCAGAACCTCACCTCATCCTCAGTCAACCCATGCAGGCAGTAACAGATTTCTTGTCATAGCACTCTCCTTTGTAGTTTTTGAAAAACAATAAAAAAAAGTAGGCACAGGGGCCAAACATGTTGACATAAAGTATTAATGCTGTACTGAGTGATGTAACTCAATTTCTGTAAAAAGTTTGTTAAAATATACAGTTTCAGAGTTTATGAGTTCGCCGCCTGCTTCCCCAGCCAGTCCAGCTGTACAAGAGGCATTTTGACATAAAAAAAAAACAGATATTTTCTCTATAGTTTAGTGTGTGTTTTTGTTAGAGGGTGTATTTCTGACTGACAGAACAAGGTTACAATAACTGAAGATGAATGCATTTTTAGAATTTGTTCAACAAGGGTTTTGCCAACGGCTCCGGTCAGTAACTGGCAGATGGTGTTGTAGTAACCTGAAGCTGCAGCTAACGCCCTCCACCCCAGACATGTTTAATCAACACCCATATGCAGACACACACTCACACTCCATCTTCACAGACAAGATTTTTCTTAAAGGAAGGTTTGGGAGAGACAAGTTTGTGGTGCATTGACACTAAAGTCACATTCCCAGTTATACAAGGAAGATCACTAACATTGTTGCGACCTTAGCATTTGTAGAACTTTTAAATGTTGAAGGTAAGGAATGTTAGTTTTATCTGTTAGTTCCTGGAGAAAATATGCACCAAATATAGTATGAAATGGCTGCATGTGTTTGTGTCTCACAGTAATGAATATGATGGCTGTGGACACACTGGGCACTGAAGTGATTTGTAAACTTTGCTAACACCGTGCAAGATGGAGTATTTGGTATTCATGCCGATCCTCCAGTTTATACATTAAATGTTTCTGTTAGTAATCTATAAATTTTGTTGCTGACAGTAAATCTGATTGTTAAAGTCCAATTTAACAACCAGTTCAATGTTTTTACACATCATGCTGTGGCTTAAATGAATTTGTTGTGTATTATAAGTATTGTATTGTGTCTATTGTAAATCTCATTCATAAAAAAAACTCTGCACTCTAACATAAAAGTAAAATAGACAGATGAAAGGACAATGAGCGGTCACCATCCTAATGCAAACTTTGATTCAGCTGCCTACATTCATCTGTGGAATCAAAAACTGTTGCTCCTGATAAGTAAAACAGTTTCCTCCACTGCCCAAAATGTCTCTTGTTGAAAAGCTGATTTAGCTGCTTGACCTGCTTCGCTACTGTTAATATGAAGCAGCTTACATTTAGATCCGTTTCTGTCATTTGATGTTGGAAAAGACAGGTTTGGTAACCAAGCCAGAGCAGAACCATGGATGTGATTATGTGACGTGTGCCAGGGTGCTACATTTTTAACAAAAATGGCATATTTATAAACTGACTGATTGTTAAAAGTGACATGTTCTTGCAAGCATTTTATTCCAAACATTTTTCCTCAGGAATCTATCTTTACCTGAGAAGTGAACAACAAAGCATCCTCTGACACTCCTCACCCTCTGTTTCCTCCTCTCTTCACTGCCTTTTTTCACTTTCTGCACCTCCCAGACAGCATCTCTCACCCGCTCCACTTTCCTCTCTGCTTGTTTACAGTAAGCAGGTCCGAGCAGGATGGTTTTACCTTTTATGGCCATTCTTCATCCACGGTAAAAGTACACTAATACAGTGGCATGTCGCCCACCTCCCCCTCCTCATTTTGACTTCCTGGATGGGGTACAAGGGATGGATGGACTATGTACATGTGTGTGTGTGTGTGTGTGTGTGTTTGTGTGTGTGTTTGTGCGTGACCTGAATAACTAGATAAACCTGTGGGTCATTCAATGCCTGATGTGTGGTAAAAGCACCTTTTTAAAATGTCTTTCTTGTCTACATAGACATAGTGGCTAAGGCAGAGGTTTGTTTTGAATGTCTGACTGTATAAAAGCTCCTCTTACAAGTGTTTAGGTTAGACTGGGGGTCTCTACAGCTGACACACACACATACACACACAGGCAGGTGTTATTGAGTTAGACCTACTGTGAACACATCCAACATTCAAACGAAGAAGCAGGAGAGAAAGACCTGTCATATGGCATTGTGCGGGCACAATGAGCACAGACAGGAAATGTCATATTTCAAAGCAATGTTAATTAATATGTGAAGACAGCATTAGCTCCTTTTCTTACTTAATAAATAAATCTTAAGAGAAGATTAGAATCTTTACATGGCACACACTAAACCATTTTATCTGTTGACTGTGAACAACAACAGACCCAGGGTGGGGCCAACTTGGTCCAACTGGGTCCGATCAGTCATCAAGCCCAAATCCCATTCCCATTAAGTGTGTGGCCACGTTAACATATCAGCCTAACATAACAAAGTGCAACTGAAAAGAACAGATAAATGGGAAAGAACTAACAAAACATAAAGGAATGGAATAGAATGAAAGTGAATGGGAGGGAGCAAAACAGAAAAGAACAAAAAGAGAATAGAATATGGGGGAAACAGAATCAAACAAAATGGAACAGAAATGAACAACAGAGCGCTCACTGAACCTGTGTAACAAATTAACTTAAGTGCCTGCACAGACAAAAATGCCCAGAGTTAATGTAAACAGCACAGTACAGACAGTAAAATGCTATTATACTGTTAGTGCAGGAGAGTCCATCATCAGCGTGCCTTTTCTCAGCATCTATTAAAAAGTAAAAACCACATCTGTATGAGGTAAGGTAAAGGTAATGAGGTCTGGAGAGGGAGAGGTCAGCTCAGCCCAGATGGAACCACTTAAATGCTGCTTCACTATGACAGAACTTTGAGTTATAGTAATAATTAGAATTATTTCTACATATCACAATTAAATGTTCAATTACACAACATGTGATCCAACTTACAGCTACCCCATAAAAACTTTAACAAGTGCAGTTCTCCTGCCACACAGGAGATGTTATGTTGATGTTCCCAGGAGCTGTCTTAGCTAGGAGATTACTAAAGAGTTTAGAACTTCTAAATTCTCGGATGCACTGCGCTTCATGAATGCACTCCTCTTCACACAGCACATACTGATACATTCTAGGCTTTTGTAAATAAGGTTGGGATTTGATAATATTCTATCCAATCGGAACCCAGTATCAAACGAGTGATGCACGTAATGTTATTTTAAAGTTATAAAGGTCAAGTCAAGTCAAGATTTTTATTTGCTATTTATGCATAAACAGATAATAGGTATATAGAAATTCTTGTGCAGCTCTCCTTTGGAGTCAGGTAAGGAGTCAAAAGCCAGAAAGAACACTTAAAATAAAAAAGTTACATAAAGGCAAAAGCGACAAATACTCACTGACTGAAAAGCTGCTACCTGAATATTATGTACACTGAGCCTTCTAATCACCCAGAGCACAATGTGACCATCAGAAATAAAGTTTAAAAAGGTGATTTGTATGTGATGTGAAGTGAAGGTATGGGCATTTCTTATAATGAGATACTATGTCTGTGGACTACTTGAATGGCTCTGTGCCAAACTGAGATAAAATCTTCAGCATGGCACAGAATTTATTTTCTAAGAAGAAACATTTGATTCAATAGTTTTGATTCATTTGAAAGAATGTTTCAATATGCATGTATCCAATCCAAGTCCCAAGGGCATGTTGTCAGTTCAGTCTTGGTAGTAATGGATATCAAAGCGTGTTACACTGGTGGGTGTATTTTATGCAGTCTTTTCAATTAATTCGACATTCTTGGAATTTAACTTGAACAAAAGGTGACACTCTGCATGTAAGCTGTTGTGAAACAAATGTAATTGAATAGATGGCCCGTTGAAAGACGTTGCTGCAGAGTTAACACCTAAACACAGGTGCACACTACCCGTCAGTCACTCAGACACACACACGTGCACACACAGGTCCCATAGCTCTGGCTGTAATCAGCATGTTTATACAAAGTGACAAGAAACTTGAGTTGTTCTGACAAAAAGCATAGGAGCGAAATAAAAGAATGCCAAGATGACACTAAATAGCGTAGCCCTCATCATCTGTCCCGAAACTAGGCACACACATAAACCCGCTGTCCACCGCCGAGGACTGATGGAGCAAACGGAGATGAGGACGAAGGAGTCAAACAAAGTAGTGAAATATGAAGACGGGAGGAAACAGAGAGCCAAAATAAGAGAGGAGGAAGCAGAGGGATAGAGCACAGGATGAAGCTGACAGATATTAAAACAGTCAAAACACACTGAAAGAGCTTTCCCTTCCTGAGAGCTAATATACAGAGATCAGTGGGGGCTTTCTTAAAAGTTGGAAAATGAGAAACTTCTTAAAACCCTAAACCTGCCTTATCAGTCTTTCCTCTCTTTTTCAGTTTTATTTTTAAAACTCATTTCTGATTCTGATGTTAACAATATCTAACCTCCTGCGTATTAAGATGGCATTCAACAGTGAAAGCATGATTTACTTACTGCACTGTTAATAAATCATTGCACTACTATTGCAGTTAAATCCCCTTAACTGCAATAGTTAAGGGGATGTGAAGAGAAGGCTCCTCTCATCCTGCCTCCAGCCAACAAATAAAGGTGTAATTGATGTGCAGCGAGTTGCCAGTTTAAAAGTGTTTTATGTATCGGTGCAGCGGCCATGGCAGCGGAATCTCACTGACTATTTTCACCAGTTGTGTAAAAACCTCACGGGGGGACTCGAGGTAAATTAGACACAAGCTGAAAATGTATCTTTTTTCCACTGTCTAGCTGACTGCACACTGTCACAGCCATGCACAGACACTCAAGCAAAGGCTCAAAAACACATATGCAACCTCGGGCCAGCTCCAGTCTGTGTGGGTGGGGGAAGGAAGGTGGGGGAAACCAATATTTCTCTTGAGAGAGATTGATGTGATCTGTTCAGCATTTCATTGTATGAGGACGATTTGAGCGAATGGCCTGTTCTCAGCAGACCTAGCCATCTGTGTGTGTGTGTGTGTGTGTGTGTGTGTGTGTGTTTGAGTGTGAGTCAACAGCAGACCATGAGCATTAAGGAAAGAAATTGCTCTATTATTTTAGCGACTGCAACAAATCAGTTGGTTCACCTTTGTCTCTCTCAATTGTTGGAGTGAACATGGACAAATTCAGCCGGCACATGCGGGACTGGCTGCTTGTTCGTGGACTGCATAAGCCCAGTCAGTTGAATAGACCCTTTCACATCCACAGATAAAGGGATGAAGGGTAATAAAATGTTTATATTTTATTCTCTAATACACTTGAGCTGGCCTTTCATGCTATTCACCCGAGCCATCTCGGAGGAAAACCGCAACAGGCTCAATGCTCCCGGCACATTATCAGGCTGATGGCCTAAATACAATGGAAAATCTTTTCTCAAAGTGTCGCTTGGACTGTTTACTTAGAGTGCTGCCATTATGTACTCATAATGGACATCCTCCTTCTAATCAGAATTGGCCAGTGACCTAAGTAACAGTTTGAGAACATCACCACTGCTGCCAGGCTTGTGATAAAGCCTTAGCAGGCGAGTGCACTAAAATACAACTTCCTGTGTTTTTACGTGACAAGTTGGCATGAGTGGCTTCATTCACATTTCCAGGCCACAAGTTTCCACTCTGTTTTGGTTAGCCATGCTACCAACGCAGTCTGTTCAACCTTAGCACCAATTTCTACCACCAGTGTGTCTGCATTGATACTAACAAAAATTCATGGCGTGCTGTTATGGTGCCCCCTGTCAAGCTGGTGTCGGCTGTGGTGAACGCAATCCGCCGTAGAAATGAATAGGAAGTTCTGCATTTTTTTCACACATTTGAAACTTAGTCTGAATGTGGCCTTAGCGCTGAAACTTTGTGTAGTGCACTCATGTATACAGTAGTATGATCATTAAAATAATGGTGTGAGTTTGAGGATTACAGGACATACTGTATTTGGACAGTTACACATTTTTCTTCTTCAAGCTTCTGCACATTCTACTTGAAATAGAATAATAGATGCTACATCAAAGTGCCAAGTCTCAGATTTAATTTGAGTAGGTCTATGTCAGATAGAACTGTGTGAGAAATAACCCTTTTACCACATAACGCCCAAACTACAAGGGTTGAAACGTAATTGGACAACTGGCTACAAAATGTCTCCTGTGTCATTACAGCGTAGTTCATGCACAAAGGAGCTTTCACATGGCTCAGAGTTGACTCGGAGTTTAAAACTGCCATTTACACTGAGGTGTCTGTCAATACGAGGGATAAAGAGGTGACCATGCAAATGAAGATAAAAATGAGGCTCAAAAATAAAGCAACAGTCTATTGGAGAGACATCAATGGTTTGTCAAAATCAACAAATGGAGTATAAAAAAGCAAGTGCACACAGGAGAGTTAAAATGGCAAATGACCTGGTAGACTGATAAGAACAAGTCTTGTGGATGATCAAAAAATCATTTGCATGGTGAAGGAAAAACCCTTTGTGACCATATAGGAAGTATGCTCTGCAGGACGCAGGTGTACAAGTTTTCTTGTCAGTGATCAAGAGAAGTTTTTAATCTCCATAACTTCACAGGATTCTCCACAAGATGTAAATCCCTGCCTCAAAAACAGAAAGGTCTGGCTGCAGTTTGCAGAAACATGCGAAAAGAACTGGTAGAGTTCTGGAACTCACTCTGAAGGTGAGAAAGGTCTTAAGAAGAAACAAAGCAAAGTCTATAAAACTGAAAGCTGATTGGCGGCAAATCTATCATCGGCTCTGAATGAAAGATTTTTTTGGAGCCAGCAGAGGGGCAATGATCATCTCAGGAGTGTGACGCTGAAAGCACAGCGAGACTGTGATGAACAATGCACAACTGTAACAACTGATCTGTGCACGTAAATCAGGAAAGGCTTTAATTTGCTGAGGTAGTTACTACAAGAAGAAAAACCAACCAACCCAGCAGTGGCTTTTTATGGCTCAGTTGATAGGTTCAGCTCTTAATTTCTGACAGCAAATGATGAAACAAGCTGGTTAGCCACCTCTCAGGTGGCAATGTTCGAAAATGAAAGCAGAGTGATGAATAGGTATCAAGGAGAGAGAGAGTGTACATGAAAGAGAGGCTGGCATTTCAGGTCATACCTGTGCAAAACATGGAGTGGTCATACTGGTGTCAAGCAAATGTTACCTTTTTGGCAACTCAGTCATTTCCTGTGAAATGATGCAAAGGAAACATTTATTTCCAGTGACAACACTACTTTGTCTTAAGATACAAATCCACAGTTCAAACTACACATACTCTTGTAGAGATGATGCTTTTTAATGTGTAACTTTGTCTGATTATAGCAAACAGAGCATGTGAGCGGAGCAGAGCAGGGAGTGGCTTCTTTTTTTTAAAGGAGGGAGCACAGCCCCATATCCCACTCCAATTTTGCTCCATTACCGCTCACACCATGAGCCTGAAGGAGTGGAGTGGGTGAACACCTCTGTGAGCAAGGAGCAGAAATTCTCACCGCTCCACTCTGCTCGTATGCTCTGATAGCAACAGGTTAATACACATGCAGGGTGCTACAAGCATAAAAGCCTGGTTTACAGTTGGTAAACAGGAACACAGGGTTCACATGTTACACTCACATGACTTAAACCGATCAGCCATAACATTATGACCACTGACAGGTGAAGTGAATAACACTGACTGTTACAGTGGCACCTGTCAGTGTGTGGGGTTTATTAGGCAGCAAGTGAACATTCAGTCCTCAAAGCTGATGTGTTGGAAGCAGGAAAAATGGACAAGTGTAAGAATCTGAGTGACTTTGCCAAGGACCACAATGATGGCTGATGACTGGATCAGAGCATCTCCCAGCCTGCAGGTCTTGTTGGGTGTTCCTGTCTGCAATGGTCAGTACCTACCAACAGTGTCTAAGGAAGGACAAACAGTGAACTAGCGACAGGGTCATGGACGCCCAGGGCTCACTGATGATGAGAGTTGACCGACTGTAGATTAAACTTTTAACTTCCATTTGTACCTTTCAAAAGATTAAAATTTATTTGAACCTTTGTTAAAAATGGTTGAAAATGAGAAATACTGTACACTGGTCTCTATGAAGAGAAACATTCAGTGGCTATAGTGGCGATATCACACAGTGGTGAGGCTGTTGGATTTGTCTAAACATTTACCTCTAACTTGTCCTCAACCACAGTTTTCATTCCTTTTACATAGGCTTTTCACAGAATGGTCGACACATCTGTGCTCTTCCTGACAGTAGAAACAAACGGATTCACAGAAGATGCACAGTGAGCTGCAGAGTGACACAAGCGCCAACCAATTGCTGTAATGACTCTTATGTACACAGTATGAGGCAGGTGGTCGTAATGTTATAATTCTATCTTGTTTTTTTTTGTTTGCTTTTTGTTTGTTTGTTTTTGCAGCTTACCTGCTGCACCACATCTGGTTTGATTTGAAAAAAAGTGAGTTGGTTGAATTCACATGAGGCACATGTTCTGTCACAGTTGAAAATTACTGGTGGAATAGCAAACAAGAGTGCTTAGATGTTCACCGACAGCACCGTGGTCGGTCGATCTTATGTGAAGTCCTAACAAACAGCACATAGCATTAGCTTACAAGGAATGAAGAAGAAGAAACCCAGACCAAACCAAACTGATAAATACCGCCAGATAGACAAAACGTCTACTGAGGTTTAAGCATATTTACAGTCCCTGCACACCAGTACAGACACGCAGTAGATTAGGTTTGACTGGGGGTCGTACATCTCCATTATGGTTTATCTGTGATGATGATGGTGTTGATATATGGTGTTAAGCATCTTCTGTATCAGAAGGAAACACAGTCTTTAGTGTCAGATGTCCTACTTTATCCTTCTATTTTCTAATGCTAGGTGTGATTAGGATTAGAAAAAGACTGTGGTTTGGGTAGTGGTGGGTCCCACTGTAAACGTGTAGGGTCAGAATGGGACCAGCGGGTTTTTACGAGGAGGCAGCAAAGTTT
The DNA here is from genome assembly GCF_001952655.1 of Monopterus albus. NCBI lineage: Eukaryota > Metazoa > Chordata > Actinopteri > Synbranchiformes > Synbranchidae > Monopterus > Monopterus albus. The sequence goes on along the minus strand of NW_018127898.1, from coordinate 1,777,485 downwards.
ATTCTGAAGAAATGCGTTCATTTCAGCAGTGACAGGGGCAGAGTTAGAAACTTTGGGGTGGGGTGGCCAGGCTGGGGCACAGACCCATGAGGAGTGTCACACTGGAAAAAACATGTCAGTAAAGTAAAGTAAACCATATTTCCATGAAATAGTAAACCATACAATATTAAGAATCAAATAGTTTGGTGTACGCTGCATCAGTGTCTTGCTATAGGATGAAACAGGCCTGTCTTACATCAAATGTTCATATATTTTTTATTTTTTTATGACTTTTTGTTTGTTTGTTTTATCTCTGTTTTACCTTTACTTTTTAGCTTTGTACCAACCAAGGTTGTTCACTGAACCTGAACTGCTTAAATGTCAAAATAAAAAGTACTCAACATGCATGGATTATTGATTAATATTGTTAATAGCTATTTTGCATAGTGAGGGAGTCCTGGCTTGCCTTGGTTCCAGACTTTGTCCACCTGAGGAACTGACCCCCTGACCCCCACCCCCCACCAGAACTGCCAGAAGATTTGGGTTAAAAGTAATCCACTCTGTTACATTTGGAAGTACTTATGGTCACAGTTAAAATAAACAAGGCCTTTGTTAACAAATCCATCCAAGCAAGGCAGTTTCAGGGTTTAGTCATGGGGACCTCGTGATAAAAAATGGTTGTATACGCAGCGGTAGATAATGTAAGTTAGATGTTATGACCCTTTTCTTGGTGAAAATATCAGGACCCACTCTACAGTAGGAGACCCCAAATTTTTATATCCGTTACAAAAGGGCTGTGAAAGAGCTGTGTGACAAATATATCACAGTGACTTGTTTACTTGTCCTTTTACATATGATTTCAATAACATACTTGCTGTATTAAGAGCAACAACAGAGGGTGGTCAGAGCCATGCACTGGAGCAAATCATAGAATATTCTATTCTACCTGCCAGTCAATCTTGTGCCACTCTCTAGTTTTATAGTTCAATCAACAGAAGGGAAAATATCAACAGACTCACACTGAGAAAGGCAAACAAAAAGCAGCCACAGACCAGCCACCACCACTTATATAATGTGTGATGCCTTGGTCTGCCCATTAGTGTATTTCCAACATTAGGAATCAAGTTTAATGTCTATTTTTACAAACAAGGAATGTGCTGAAATAAGACTCCAACAAGTTAATGGCAAATTGAGTAAAGTGCACACATTTCCAGTGGCAGCGGCTGTATCTGTCATCAAAGTCAAAATCAATGGATTTAACTACAGAAATATAATACATATACTTCATTATTAAGAGATCAGAGCTTGCTGTGGTGAGCTGAAGTGAGGCAAATGGAATAAAACAGAGGAGGTTTGCTAATGGACTTCGTACTGTGGCACATTGGTTCATAACAGTCAGTCACCGCTTGCTGCTGTCACAGGTTTTAAGCTTTTAACCAGGCTGTACACACCAGGAAATAACAAAATGTGTGCATTGCTCTTTAGCAGAGTAGCAATACACGCACGCTCACACCTTACATGCATCCGCATTCACACACGTACACACACAGCAGAAGCAGTAGAACAAGGCATTACCATAAATTCATTAGAGTGGTTGGGCAGTATTTATAAACATGTAGAGATGTTGTTTACAATGTCTGACTGGATGGATTACACATCTACACAGACTAGTGAAGGAAACACTCCCAATATACACACTGTTTACACTGGGAGAGAGAGAGGGAGAGAAAGAGCTTTGAGTACACTGCTCCATGAGGTCCCTGAGTGGCATGTTTTACTGAGCGAAATAAACATCCAATAAAATAAACACCAGTCGGCCGTGCTCTGCTGCACTCTGCTGCCACGTTCTATAGCGGGACGGCACAGAGAGACTACCGCGTGTGTCCGGCAACACCACACGTGTCTACAGGTGTGAGAGAAGAGGATGTATGTCAAGAGAATGAGTTTGGATGCAGATACACACATTTAGAAAACGATGTATTCATTTAACATAAATGACAAAAAGGGGTTTCTATTACCTCTGGATCTGTGGTAATAACATAACGATCCGAAGCAATTCACCATTTTATAAAGTAAGATTTATTGAATTATTGGCTTAAAGGATAAAACAGGTCACTTTCTATATTAACAGCATTTTCACCACTCCCGATTCAAAGACTAAAGGCAACAATGATTTGCCTCTACTCATGATTAACGTCTGCCGATTTGCCAGTCCTGGATCAACTTATTCTTCTGTGCCATCCACTGATATTTAAAAACAATTAAAAGCAGCTCAGCAAAACATACCACTGCACTGGGTGACATATTTCTTAATATTTGTTAAGCATATCCAGAGAGCTTGTGCATGGGCCCGTGACTCTTATTTACTTCAAATGCTGTAAAAAGTTATGGCCATTAGGAGCCTTTGGGGCAAATATCATGGTCTGGTGTTTAATAATAAGGAAATCTGTCACCCAGTGCAACGGTGTGCTCCCCTGATGTGTTTTTAATAAGCTGATCCAGGACTGACAGACTGACAGACATTAATCATGAGTAGAGGCAAATCATTGTCGGCTTCAGCCTCTGTATGGGGAGGGTTTAAAATGCTGTTAGTATAGAAAATGACTGGCCTTAGCCATTCAAAGGAGAAAAATCTGTGCTATCTTTGTATATATGAATGCAATTTTGGATTAGGATTCTTTCACAAAATTAAAGGAATAGTTTAGTGCTCTCTTTTTTTAAGAGAAGAAGGTGGATAGCACTCTCATCTCCAATGCAGTATTTAAGTTATTGCCAGTTATCAGCTGGTTAGCTAAGCTTAGCACTAGGACTGGAAATAGGGAAAAAGATGATGAGAAAACTCCAGGAAGTTCCTGATCCCAGCCAGGAAACAGCCTGGCTCATAACTCCCCATAAAACCTTAGACCTAAAATTAATCAATGATTTTCTCATGTAATGCAAGAAAGTGAAATATTTATTTAAACACATTTGAGTGGAAGCCTTTTTCATAAGGTGAATCAAAGATTTTTCTTAATTATACACTGTAATGTTGCCAATTCATATGACTTATATGTTTTTTATTTACTATTTATTCATATTAACTAATCCAACGTCTAACAACATAATGTGCAGATTCTCCTAAAATTGTTGGTATTTTCCTTTTAAGCCTCACTGTGTTCACAAAAATACTTAACAACAATATGATTTGAATTACAGGTGGTAGTGGCTTTGACACAGGGTGTAATAAACCATATGAGGGCAAAAGAGACAAAAAGGATCTGCAGAAAAAGCGATAAGGGTGTTGGATGGAGCAAAGAAGAAGAGAGGATAAATTTATTGCTTTGTGGAGACGAGTATATAGAGGAGATGTCAGGGGGGAGGCGGAGGGGGAGGGATGTAGGGAAGAGGGAAATCAGACAGGTTGGACTATGAGAGCACACACAGACGCTCTCTGTTTAATGTCTCACTGACATTTCTGCTCTCCGATCCTCCCCACCGACCCTCTCTCACTGGAGACGAATGGGCAGAGAGGAAAAGCCAGAGCGCAGATGACAGTCTGGAAGGAGGTGCAATGCTCTGCCTGTACTACGGTCAAGGTCACAAGCCCCAGACAAAGTCAGAGGTCAGGGTTCATGGGACGGACAACCAATCAGAAGATGGGCAAGTCTGAAAGGGATCCGGTTTCACTGCAAGGAGTCTCCCTGATGGTCCTGCTCTTCTCCGGTGCAACTTGCTCTGCTGTCTTTTGGCTTCTGAGTCATTCTCATTGACCATCTTTTTGTCTTTCTGTCTCCCTTCCTCACCTTTGATTGCTCTGCACCTAGCTCTTTCATTCTTGTGTACTCTCCGTCCTTGTTAAGAAGCTACAGATGAGTTAAATGGGAAAAAAGTGAGCAGAGCTGCTGGAGTTTCTGCTGGGCAGTTTCGAGGCTGCCTAATCGTTCACTCCCCGAGTCCTTGAGTAAATTCCTTCTGGATTCCGTCACTCCATTAACCCATCCAGACAGGGCTACATGCATGAGTGTGTGTGTATGTGCGCATGTATGTGCATCATTGAGGCTTTCATTCACTGTCACTGCTGTGTGTGGTGCTCATTTCATCGCTCTAAACCAAACCATCTGTGTACTGAGTGGCTGGAATGTCCTCCACACACACACTGCTGCCTCCGCACCTTCCATCCATTCACCCAGCTCTAAGTGGTGGTGTCCATATCAACAGATGAAAGATGTTAGCTACCAGCTTTCTTTCTGACCCTGTTATTTATACATTAGCACTGGCAGCTACTTCTCCCTTCAAAGTAGGCAGAAAGCTACTATTCAGTTAGGCCTAGTCTTATATCAAACATTCACAATGAGGCAGTAACAGGCCAGAATCTGCCCTTTATTGCCCCTTTACCGGTGAGAGAGCATTTCTCCCCACCCACTGTAGTCCCAGAGCAGTGTGACCGGGTCAGTTGGATGGAGTCACGCAGCTCAGTGAGTTACAATGACAACAGGCAGCAGTGTGTAGACTCCTGGCCTGAGAACACTTCACTAACCTGATCAGCACCAAGACAAATAGAGGGGTGATTGCTTCCCCGTGGCCCATCTGGCTTCTCTTAAGGTGACGGGAGGAAAGAAACAAGAGTATGTGTGTGTGTGTGTGTGTGTGTGTGTGTGTGTGTTTAAAGGCTGCCACTTTACATAGGGTATTTCAAACACACCCCTGACTTGCCGACCAATTACATCCAAACGGTGCTGTCGGCCTGACTGCTTTTGCCCGTCAATAAAAACATTTTGGTTGGGACTGTTAAAGCTTCTCTAGACCACAACCCAGCCGAAACAAATGGCTCACTTGGAGTTCTGACATTTCAAAATGGAAGCGGCAGAATTCCAGTGCAGGGGAAAAAGACCTCGGTAATTTGACAACAGAAAACAAGGGGTGAGTTTTCTCCTGGAGAAGGTGAAGGTGGGATGAGTTGACTATATAGGTGTGAGTGGGTGTGTATAGTCGTAGGTGGGAATGGTTCCATACAGTAGATGTCACTGTGTCCTCGTAGCTATTTTACTTCTGGGCTATGTAGCTATTGCACAGTGATAACACGTGGCAGCCACCTAAAACCTCAGACTGAACCAGTCCAGATGACCTTGGTTCTAGTGGGACAGACTAAACCCAAAGGCTAACACTGGGTCAAAGTTGAGGGAGGACTTTCTGCTCTATGACTGATTACTGCACACACCCCCACCTGCTGGCAACCCAGAGTACAACAAACAAATATACATTCATTTCCTAAATAGCTCTAAACCACTGGCTAAAACAGCTTTATTCTAATATAAGTCACTTCCTGTATCCGCTCATCTGGCTTTCTCAGTCTCTGCTCTCTGTCACCTTCTGTCATTTTCTCTCTCTTTTAGCTAAGAGTAAACAGAGATGCTGCAGCCTGGGAGCTGTCCAAACAGCAGGACAATAACTGTTTGTTGTCACCACGGATACACACTTTCAATTCTGCCAGCATCTGGCTACTGTTAAATGTATCCAAACAACTTACAATTGTATGATATATATATATATATATGTGTGTGTGTGTGTGTGTGTGTGTGTGTAAGAAATGTTCTCAAAACCGAGACTCTTTCACCTCCCCTAAACACACACACACATATTCAGGTTTATAAATAGAAATGAATGGTCACACACCCTGTAGAGGAGAGAGAGAAACCTTTAACCTGTTACCACCTGCAAATTACACCACAGTGCCCAAAGAGTTAAAAGGCTGCGTTTCTTCAGCTCATTGTGTGTGTGTCTCTGTGTATACAAGTGAGAGCGTGTGAGTTTGCGTATGCACATGCGTGTGCACAGGCTGAGGAATGCCCTTCTCAGTTAGGGAGCAGGGGGCCCAGGCTGGGGGCTTTAGAGAGGGGCCCGGTGTGTGTGTGAGAGAGAGAGAGAGAGTGAGTCAGTGGGAGCTTAGCAAGGGGCCCTCTGTTTTGTTCTGTTCCACATCAATGGGACATCAAGCCGGGTTTGGGCCTGACAGCACTCGGATTAAAGGTTTTCTACCAGACTCTCTCTACCCCTCCCCCGACACACACCAACACACACGTACACACACAATAGCCTGAAAGAACACAGTCTTAACTCTTGGAGTACTAAACTGTAATTTACAGGTGGCTACAGGCAGTTGGACAGGCCCTCTGGATAATGAGAAAAGAGGCTAAGAAAAGCATGCTTTTGTTTGTGCACATGCACACACACACACACACACACACACACATACACGTAGGTAAACCTAATGCAGTGCAATACAACCATCTTTAATAAATCCTTTCTTGATGACGACGATAATGCTCAATTTTTGTTCAGACTGAGAAGAGCTGACTCAACTGTATGATTATTTTGGAAGATGTAGTTCATGGTGCTGTTGCACTGTACTGCATTATACTGACAGGGGCGTCTATTATTTTGTACACCTCTTGTAGTGCATATCAATAAAGGCTGGGCTAAATAACAGAAACACCTCTTTTTTGACAACATCAAAGATGACATCATCCAAAATGACGGCACAGTCGACTAATGCCTCTCTGAAGCAGCTTCACTACAAACTGAAGACTGTCATGAAGAACGCTTTTATTACAGGACTGTTGTTGGGCTGTGTTAGTTTTAGTTTAGATATACCTAAAAAACTGGCAACTGCATGTACTGCATGTGCACCGCAGCTAATCTTACAAGATGCTGCTACACTAAAGAAACATAGCAACATTTTGTTTAAACTGTTGTTAATCTCCTAGCTGAGTTTCTGCCTGCTTCAGAAGCTGCTCACTCAAACAGCATTTGTTTTAGGATGCAAAAAGAGTTTATTTATAGCTGAATAACTCTCATTAATATAACAAAGACTAGGGAATTAAACCAGATATATAAACACGGGTGGAAAGAGAAACAACTGTATGCATGCTGGTATGTTTAAATATTTTTATTAGCTGATGGTGGATGGGACGGCAGGTTTTCACATAACTTCAGGTCAGTTCATAATAAGGAGGGAACACAAGGCAGAAACAGAAATACAAAATAAATGTTGGAGGATGATACATGCAGGACATTTAAGATTGCTTAAAATGTCAGGATAACAAGGACAAACGACAAAACCAGCACCATGAAAAGAAAAGTGAAGAAAGGCCAGGACCAAACACTATGTGTGTGTGTGTGTGTGTGTGGCTGCTGACAGCTGTCAGCGATGTAACATTGCACCAACTGATGCATATTCAAGTAAATCATACTAATGCAAAGACACAATCAGTAAATCCCATGCACCTAATACGCACAGTTGGATTGCTGCATTGTTAAATCTCACAGAGACGCACATTCACAAATACACACACACACACACACACACAGACACACACGATTTTAGAAGTTCAGTCTCCAGTGTCTGCAGAGGTCGCAGAATGAACAATACTGATGATGCTTCAGCGGTGGGTATTCAGAGCTGTTATCGTGACGTAGGCAGCCTTCCACTTAAAAACAGCTAGTAAGATCCATTTAAATGAAATCTCTATCAATTTGTATTTGAAAATCAGAACTAATACGTTGACCCTGACCTAAAAGACATGCTCACAATTTGTCTGATATTACAGGGGAGATTAAAAGTCTAAGGCTCTTTCTAACTGTCCCACTTTCAGCGCACTGAGGAGGAAAATAAATAAATATTATTTCAGATTTATTTTTCATGTTTAAACCAAAGGTTAAAATACAGCAGATCATGACATTCCACTTTGTTTCATTGTCCTGACATGTATTTAAATTTTACATGGACCTGCTGAGGTTTAGCACTTCTGTGAACATAGGATGAAAAACAACAAAAAACAAACAAAAAAAAAACAGAGACTTAGACACACAATCAGTGGCTGTTCTTGCTTCAGACAAGAATGGCATTTGGAGCGACTTTCCAAGCTCTGCTAGGGACAGTGAGATGGAGGGAAGAGGGGAACAGATAAGCCCGTCAGTCCGCAGCCTAAGAAGCTGTGGCTTCCTTCTCCCAGGTGGCTCTGCAGAGCCGGCAGTTCACGCCTCTACCGGACAGTCAGCTGACAATAAACACGCTTGATGCAGACTACTGTTGAGCTGCACAGTTCCCACCAAACCCCTGTGGTCTGGGCATTGGGGAACCCATCCATGCCAACCGCCTTGGATCCCCCATGACTTAATTAGTGCGCTCTGATTCTCAGCATTAGTTTACTATATAGGAACAACTTTTATCCTTAACTGTAATCAGTTTGCCCAGAAGAATAGAACACAATAAGAAGCCTGTTTGAAGTTTTCTTTGTGTTATCTCAAGCGCTTCAACCAAAGCCCACTGCAGCCTGCCTCAGAGTATAGTGCTGGGCCAGTAGGCAGCCTGGTTGCTGAAAACCTGCACTGTTGTGTATGGAACCTGCATGTGTGTTTCCGCAGGCTAAGCATAGAAAAGCAATTGTTTTTATTATCCCATAATTATAAAGCTAATGTTCTCAAGCTTGTGGGCTCATTAGTTCCTAACAGATGTGTTGTTATTTTGTAGTTAAGTGATCACATGACATATAAAATGGATTTAGTTAAAGGTATTTAAGAATTCATGTAGCTTGGCACGGTCTCATGAAAGCTTCCTCATCTGATTAAAGGGATTATTCCTGAAGTGAATAAATTCAACCATTTATTACCATTTGCCCTTCTCACCCAGTGAAAGAAGATTTTGTGATGAATTCTTGAGGTGTCATTAATATGCATAATCAGGCAAAGCTGGACATTAGCCTAGCCTTTTAGGTCTATTATCAGAAGATGACCATGACAGACTGCAGAGCTTTTATGAACCTCCTTATACTTCTTGTGAAATATTCTGCTCCCTCTGATGACCAAGGTGACCGCTAATTTGATGACAGTCCTCTTCATCTGAACCAGTGACACTGACTTGGAGTATGTAAATGCTAAATTGTTTGTATTCCACATGGAAAGGAAAGTGGCTCAATCTTTTAAAATGGCTGGTCTTCCTGTGAAACAAACTAGAATGTTGAGGGAATTTCTTTCAAACATGTACAGACCAAACAACCTGTTCTTATCAGTGTCCTGTTTGTTTTGAATTTTACTCACCGGTATGAGAGAGCCACATCCTCTGGGGCTCCCTGTCCTTCCTGAGATGAAGTATTACTAACAGCGACATAGCAGATATACGGACACGCTGTTAGAGTTAATTGTTATCGTTATTTGAAACATACTTCTCTGACACTGAGCTGCTACATCTGGCTGTTACTCTACACGACTCAGCTGGCGGTGGCTTCCATAAATGGTACAACTCCACCATCTAGTGTAGAGAAGACCAAGTTAAGCAGTAACACTTTTTACAAGGAAACAACTGTTTTCATTATGCAGCACTCAGAAGCAATTTCATATTCATTTTTTTGGATACCGGAGCACTTCTGAATTTTGCTTAATGAACCTTAAAAATCCTATTCATTATCCAAACACAAGCAAAAAAATGAATTGGTCTCTTATTAACAAAACTATGTTTTTCTAATGCTGCATCAAAATGAGACAATATTATCAATTATGATCAACTGAAAAACATATTTTAGATAGTGCTTATTGTTTCATTTGGTCTTTTTAAATATGCATGTAAATAAACATGTACTTTGTAGTCCAAAGACCAGACCTTTAATGTGGTGGTTCTGCCTTAATTTGCATTTGGTGCAACATTGTCTTCTGCATTATCTGTGTACTTTCATGTGTACTCAGAGTCAGTGGTGAATGTTATCTTGACATGTAAATAACGATAATGTTGAATAAAGGCTATTTTTTTGCACTCATAAAGTTGGATTTCAATATTTTTAAGATGCTGTAATAGAGAACTGAGCGACACTAAGGTCTGAAATATGAGTACTCTGCTCCCTGTTCTACAAAATCATCACAGCCACAACTTCTGCTTTCTGTTTAACATGTGTACTGAACAGATGTGCTCCTGCTGCAGATGCAGCCGTTTCCTGTCTGCACTTTCCACAGCATTCTCTTTCACTGCTGTTTTCTGACTATATATTTTTGAGTCATTTGCAATTTTTCCCACCAGCACATCTTTACGATTTAACCCGATTTATCTGTTGGGCCATCAGCAGTGTGTTTTTAATTGTCAGAACTGATATATGTATTGTAAGCACTAAAGCATGTGTGTTTCACAATTTTATTTTAAAAATCAGTAAATAACAGCCCAATTCTTCATCTAATTCAAAATCTTCACCTCCACTGACAACGTGTTTTCTGCTATTATCTACAAAGCAAGCTGGTGCATTTTTGTTATAACCTTTCTTTTGATAATTATTCAATCTTTGCTCCACAATTAGCCATAAAATATCTATTGATTGCAGTCTTATTACTTTACATAAATTCTGACCACTGGGCACTGATTTACCAAACAACCAAACACAGGCATGATTTAATTCGTATTCTGCAATCATAATTATATCTGAACACAATGTTAATAATAATATTTAACACAGGAGCATTTGCATTGTAATGTGAACGGAGCCCAGTCTTTTCTGAGTGTACACAAAAAAGAAAAATAATACACTTACTGACATAAATTCATTTAGGAACAAACCTTGCATTTAACCAGAAAGCTTTATTCTGCCATGTGCCCTAATGCCACATACACTTTATGTTTATGTAAGCCATAAAAAAGTGGACCAGATCTTCAGTGGTGGGTTGTTTCTACTGATTCTTCTGTGAATGTCACTGCACTGCACATCCAACAGAGGGCGCCGGAGTGTCCTCTCTGAGGCTGTTCAGTCAGAAAGTGTTGGCTACGTGCAGCATTAGCACAGCTTCCATTCACCTCTAATCAGTATGTATTGAAAAACACCTGCGGGGGATGAGGCGCGCCTGACAGTGAATGACATTTATCTAAGAAGTCAAAGAAAATTTCCTTTCATGGTTTATTATTTGCAAGAACCAGACATTTTTACTTAACAAAATTTTTGAATTATGTTTATTTCATTGCGTAATTGAGTTTTATCTGAGTGGGAAATGCACTCTCTTTGTTTTACTCATGCACTGGAGTGGAAGAGGCTTTTCCCACAGCAGACATTTGGACTTGTCATAACAGGAAAAGCACAGGTGTAGTGAGATATATTAATTAAATTCCATGCTTGCTCATTAGCAGAGATACCAGAACATTAAAATGGACAGTTGTCATTAGCTACACCTGCGCTTCTTGATGAGACACAGTGCTGCCATGAAAAAGGTCTGTTTCCAGGTTTGACTAATAAAATAATCAAGCTGTAGATGCACTGCCCTGCATCACTGCAGCAAATGAGTGAGTTGCAGTTTCTGTCAGCAGCATGTCCTGAACTGATGGACCTCTTTCCACCTAGAGGTCACCCTAGCCTCACTCTACTGCCCTGGCAGTAGTTCATGTGTAATAGCTGCTTGTGTTCCACACACCCGCCCACCATTTACACACTCAAACAGCCGCCATGTTGGCTCTTTACCTGTCTGACTGGTTTTGTTCTCACTTCAAAGTCAATCTGTGCGACTCCAGAGTAGTCGACCTCTAATGTTAGCTGGCCTGATGGTGTGTTTGACACTATTAGCACAATCCATTTAAGACATTGCTTTTAATATGGAAACTGCAAATAGATGAATTTCAGCCTTGAAAACTGGAACTGATCATTGAAGCACGTGTAACGTGGGTTACATCACTTTTTCATTCATACTGTATGAACAGGTGGTTCCCAACCTTTAAAGGGCCTTAGTTGCATATGAATTTGTCTAATAAAAAGTGAGAGTCCCCGCTCAGGCTTTCATTTTAATAGCATGTAAAATCACAGTGCCAGAAACTACTTGGCATTTTATAATAAAAAAGCAAAGATTTAAGAAAAGCCCTCAATATTATCTTATATACAGTAATGTTAATTAACCCACCACCCCGCAGATTTATCCTGCAAGTCCTTGGAGGTTCACAACCTCCAAATAACATGTGACATTTGCTCAGCTAAAGGAAAAATACAAGCTGTACAATGGTACTATCACATTCATATCCCAAACTTTTCAATTGTACTGTATAATTTAAAATATCTTAATCCTGTTATTTTAGGCTTTGACAAATGTCTTATACATACCACACAAACTTATAATAATAAGGTCTTATCTTCTAATTTCTTACTCTGAAGTCCACTGATCAGTGCTATAAAACCATACAATAATTCTGAACTTGAGATGGTTTCACCTTCGAAACCTCAGCGGAGACTGACATTAGATTCCATTTGGATCACACATTTTCAACACTGAACTTTAGCTCTAAACTTTGCACATGCTTTGATTCAAGGTTTTTGCATGTTAGCACCAACCTGCAGTTTGCTGTTAAAACAGCAAATCATTCTTCATCACATACTGAGCTGTCCATATCTAGCTACTAGATCATGTTTCTCTGCATTGTTTGTGTAATGCACAATTGGTGTGACAGCACATGATCCACTAAACCTGTATTAGCATGTTGTTTAATAAGCTGACTCTTTGTCTGATTAACCGGCTCAGCTGTCGTTGAGGCAGAGAAGGGGCATGTTAGATTTATCTAATTTCTTTAGGGGAGGCAGCCATACACTGAGTGCTATTCATACAGTCTTTTATTATTAAGCAACACCCTCATACACACACACACACACACACACACACACACCCTGGAAGCTGTCCAGAACAACCAGTCTTCTCTTGTTGACCACTGGCTTAAGGGCAAAATGACAGTTAGCTAGGTGTTTCTCATCTAGGCTCCACATTGGAGGAGTGGAGGAGGAATAGTTAATAATTCCTGTTAATAAGGAATAGTTCCTCCTGTACCTGCGTTGAAGGAGAGGGCGAGTGAAAGAACATCAACACTTTGGATGTCCTCTGCTTTGGATTCCAAAGCACAGTTTTTCCTGACTCTTTAGTTCTGGAGATCTCCAGGGGAGGTCTATGAGAAATGTACAGTCAGTGAAATGGTACAGTATATGACGCACACACACACAAAGTTGATATTGTATGGGCATGATTTGTAATTTGTGCAAATGCTACAAAAGCATGTGAAAACAGAGCAAGCCACAACTATTTGTTTCTGACTTTTCTCGCCCACCCTACCTTAACTGCTCTGTACATGTCCCAACACCAGCAGAGAATTGTGGAGAAGGAAGTATGCAAAGACAAATTACTGAACTTCAGTCAGATCATTTCAAAAAAGGGAACTCGTTTCCTTGCTGTACACATGGAGGTTCACAACCCCACAGGTAAAGATTCCAAAATGAGAATGTGCTTTTCTTCAATAACAAATTGCAGCCACTTTCCCCAGATTTGAGAATGTATGCATATTGTAGGTTGAAATACAGTTTCTTTTTGTACTTCTACAATATACAGTATATCACTTTAACGTCTCCTCCTGATTAGAAACCAAAATCCATCTCATATCAGTGCACAAAAATGTCATTACATTAGGAAAATGCTCACCTCCAAAGAGAAGAATGACTCACATTTTCAGCTAAAATGTCTCCTTAAAAGGAAAGGTGATGATTATATGTATACATAACGCATTAATGTAAACAAATTCCAAAGAAATAGAAACTAGGGGCTGCACAGATTAGTGGAGCAGTGACTAGTCAACCGTACCATGCATAGTCGACCTGTTCAATGTGACGTCGACTACTCCCTGACCATGTGATTATCACTACCAACTGCCTCACCTGACATAGCAGTGGCTGCCGATGCCACACCAGTCAGAGGCTTTCGCAACGCCTGGAAAACCTGGTCAACTCCAAACCGACTGTCTAGTCAGGTGGAGACGCCATTTCCATTGTCATATTAGTTGTGCAATCTGTCTTCGCTGATGAAACCACAGTGTCCAAAAGTCATTAGCCATGAGAGTGTTGAAGTGGGAGTTGGAGGAACAGTAGCCTCGTCACCATCTGCGTGGGAAACAATCCAGGATACATCTCTGACAAACAGTCGGGAAACGCCTGTGCTCTACACTTTAACGGAGATGGGCAAACAAACTACACGCACATATGCAAAAATTAACGCTTAGTTGCCATGCTTAAACTCTTTTCTCTTGTTAAAATAGACCACGATGTTTGAAAACTCTTACAGTGAGGCACAAATCACGTATTTATATGTCTTGTCCTAGTAGCCTTATAGTTTGGGATCTTCTTCTTCTTCTTTTCCTCGCTCTGGTGCGCCAAGCAGCAGTTTGCTCACTACTGCCAAAGTGTGGGTGGGTGGGAAAAATACCCACTTACAACTGATCCGTTAACTTCACAACTTGTCACAATGTGGCCTACAACCGTTTTTTTATTTGGATGACACAATTAACTAATAGTCGATGGTGACTGTTTTCATAAAAGAAATGATGACTATATAAAATTGGAAGTCATGCAATCCCACATCCCTATTGTTGTCAGTAACAAAGAACACATCTGAGCTTTGCTGGAAGATTAGCCAGTTTCTAACTGTAAATGTTTACTTACTTCACCTGGTGTGCTGACACTAGCAAATATAGAGTATTTCAAGCACCACAATGAGGCTCGCAGTGTTCTTGAAAGAGAAAGATTTTGATAGCATCAGTTAGAAATGATGTACTGAACATCTGATTAATATACAGATGTTGGGTGGGAGAATTTGGGAATATTACACCTAAACCCTTTATTACATTTGTTATACTTTACTGGTTTATTTCATTATATATGGTACCTAATTCACACCTGTCATCCTGGAAAAGGAACCTTCTTACTTCACCTGGTGTGCTGACACTAGTGAATATAGAGTATTTCAAACACCACAATGAGGCTCACAGTGTTCTTGAAAGAGAGAGATTTTGATAGCATCAGTTAGAAATGATGTACTGAACATCTGATTAATATACAGATGTTGGGTGGGAGAATTTGGGAATATTACACCTAAACCCTTTATTACATTTGTTATACTTTACTGGTTTATTTCATTATATATGGTACCTAATTCACACCTGTCATCCTGGAAAAGGAACCTTTAAGTTTCTCCATTCTTTTTTTCTTTGTAATAGCCTTGTTTTTCCTTTACCAACCTGAGAGTCCAAGGATGGAGGGTGAGGTATGTTGTAAAAATCTTGTTGCTATAAATAAAACTGACTTCACTGACTGATGAATTTATCAGTGTTGATGGTCTTTTGTGCTGTGTAAATTAGAGAGAACTCAGGGTCAGGTGCCAACGATTGCACTGGATGTGGAAAACCAAGTACAAGATACCTTTGTGACAGCAGTGTCACATAAGATTTTGTCTATACTACAGTGAGATGAAGTGTAGTAATTAAATGAAGATACAAATATTATTTGCGAGAACTTCCATGATGCTCTGTAGTTTAACCTGAGCATATGGATCATTTGCATAACTTCTGTAATAGGTAGCAGACTTTGGCTAATGGGGATCTAAATAAGATGCAAAAGTAAAAAAAAAAAAAAAGCAAGATATCTTGAAAAAAAAAAGTTTATTAATTTAACAAGCATACAAAACAACAAATCGTCAAACTACCAAAGCAGTTTCAGTGCAATTTCAAAATATACATCTTCAGCAGGGCATGTTAACAAGTTATTCACATCAGAAACTGCCATTTAAATAATTAATTTGATTATCATTTGACAAGTATCCTAGCCAGAGGAAGCTCACAACAGATACCTTATTGAGGTAAAACTGTACATATCCAGTCTTTTAATGTACAAAACTAACCATTACATCACAAATGAAATATTAAATACATGAACAAAAACAGAAGTACTAGAGCACAATACAAAGCAAAGCGTTTGTAAACAAAGTCTGTAAACAAAAAGGAAATGTGTGGTTATAGATATTTGGTTTGTGGATTTAATAAATACCAAGCTGATGCACTGTACCCTATTAGTTCACCACATAAGACAGCATTTGGTGTGCAAGTGTAGCAGCTGTCAATTATATCTTTAAAGGTGGAGGACGTAAAGTTTAGGACAGTTCTGCTTTACATGTGTTTTCCCCACAATTAAAATATAAATATAGGCCCATTATAGATTAAAAAAGTCCAGCTTCCTTTATCCTTTTCCTTCAGGTAAGAAGTGATGTTCTGCTTTTAGACCAATATACCGACATCACAGGCACAGAAAGAATGTTTAAGACAGGATCATAGTATTAGCAAGGCGCAGCAGTGAGCACATGCACTTGAGGATGGCATGGTCAAAAAAAAAAAAAAAAGACTGATTTAAGTCACTTGTGACTTGAGGATGCTGAAGCTTTTGTCTGGAATAACAGGCTGAGGAGAAGACCTCGTCAGTTAGCAGGGACCAGCTAACACACAGCATCAGCCCCAAGCCTACAGCTTAACAAAGGGTCACTGTGAGCAGTAAGGCCATTAGAACACTGAAGGTTAGGAGCTTTATGATGAATTACTCACAAATGTGAAATGCTCTTCTATAAACTGGTCCAAAATGACAAAACTCTCTTTTTAGAGGGGGTACCCAGTCTGCAAGTTCAGTATGTCCCATGATTTCTTTGGAGTTATCTTTTCTCTTCATGTGCTACAATTAAGCTGCTACAAAGTAACAAAAACAGCATGGAAATCCATTTACAGCTCATGCTTCCCAGTTCAAAGGTTGTGCACCTCATTTCTATGTCTTTGATCCAGGAACCTTTTTACTGATTTGAGCTCAACAAACTGAACAAAATTCACCTGCTCTAGGCCTGTATGGAAGCACACCCTATACATAAGTTAGTATCGGATACTGCTACAGTCAGATTTATCTGGGTGTTAAACACATACTGCTGTCAGTGTGTAACAAACACTGTATTGGCATACTGAAAAGCAATCACTGATAGGAGGTCAGATCTTCAATCAAACCTAAAGCAATAATTGTGCTATGTCTCTAATACAGGGTTCATAAAGCACTCAAACTTTCAGTCAGCACCAGGCCACACAAACAATAAGCCTTTAAGAAAAGACTGTTAATAGGAAGTTTTGCTTATTACAGCATATTCAATGTACAGATTATTGTACAAGTGCCATTAAAAAGAAGATAAGCAAATTGTGATCCTCTTCTCAGAAAGCTGTACTTGACGTAAACAGTGTAAAAAAGCACCGCATTCACTGATTTATCATGTCACACTTCCTAATTCTCATGAGGCTGATCAAAGCCACAAGCTCAGATAAATGAAAAGTAGGACTAGATTAAAAACTCTAGCTGGCTGTTATTTTCATTCTATTTCTGCCACATTTTATAATAGCCCACGTAAATATACCAAAAGAAAAGAAAATGTGCAACTGCGTGTGTGTCTGTGCTTTTAACAGTGAAAAGTGAGGAAAGGCATGGCTGCAGGTTAAAGGGTAATTCTTCACTGAATTACATAGGGTAACAAACTTCCCATGTACGGTCCTCTGTGGGTTCCAACTTTGGAGCATGTTGTTTTTATGGCCACAGCTTAATCACTGATGTCAAAGCAGCTGTTCTCGATCAGCTTTTAAAGGCAAAACACCTCCGCTGACATCACTGTTTAGGGTGTGGAAAGACGTGTGCCGTGGATTAATATTTCAACCTGTGCAGAGCAGTACAACTGCACTGTTCTGCCCTATGTGATTCAGTGTTCATTCACCCTTTAAGGCTTCTCTTTTCTCAGCATGGTTTGTGCACTCTTTTAGCTCCACCTCTAAAATGTTGGTGCTCTGGGTCTCTCACATTGTCAGTTTCCCTCTCTACCTAATGCATTCCTCCTCTGATGGGCTTGTCGATTCTTCGTTTTCACTGTCATCCAGCTCGGGAAGATCTCCCCACAAGAGCAGATTCACACCTGCAGACATGTTGGAGGGTGACAAAAGCTTTTGATCAGACAATCAACATGCTGAAATTGCAATAAATTACAGTTGCATCAAAGGGGAGCTTACCAGTCGCATCCACTCTATTGAGTGTAGATACAGCATCGCTGTTGAACATCCAGAAATGGCCGTTGTTACAGGAAAGAAGGCAGGGTTTACACGGGGCTACAACATGATAGCCCACCACATTACCACTGGGCGAGGAAGGGAGAGAGAATAAAAGAGAAACATATGTCAGCACTTTACTGGGGGCACTTCTGAAAAGTGCTAAATCCACTAGTGGGAGTCTATTATCTAACAGATGTTTGCTTTTGCCTTGTGTAAGACCACAAAAAGCCAGGGAATACAAAAGAGGTGCCAAAAAGCCTCACTGTAGCACCAAACTCTGCTTTAGGTTAATATCAGACTGAAAAGCTTACAAGTCTACTACAAGTGTACACAGCTAAAACGTATGTTTATTTGTTCTGTCACTGTCAACAGAAAAATATAACTATTTTTATAGCTAACTAAACATTTAAGTAAAAATACCAAGTATTCTCCAGTTCAGCTTCTCAAATATGACAATTTGCTGTTTTTTTTTATATCATTGTGAACTTATGTATTTATACAGGGTAGGTTGAGAGTTATCTTGAAATTACAGAAAGGTGCGAGTGTTTTCATTTTTTTGCTGATGTTGCATATTATTCCACAAGACTGCAGCACTGACAGCAAAAGCAGTCTTTCCTGACTCAGTTCAGGTCTCAGATGTTTAATAGGACAAATGATTAATGGAGAAGCTAATAGTTATATAAATCAACAATGAAAACAATAATTAGATGTAGCTCTACATGTGTACTGTTATAACAACATCTATATAGGACCTACTAGTTTGATGGACAAATGTGGTGGCTGTGCATTTTATTAACATCTGGTATCAGCAGATGGTCTTCCTAAAGCAAACCCTACGTACCATAGAAGAGTTTTACATACCATTTGAGACATGCGATGTCTCTCAGTTTGCATTTGCAGCTTTCAGTAGAATAGCAGCTGGCCACGAAATCAACAGTTCTTAGGGAAGCGTGCGTGTAATGAGAAACAAACATGGCCATGGCAGGTTAAAACCCACGTTCATTTCACATTGTCATGCAAGGAACAACGTTAATACCTATTAGTTTTGGTGTTAATATCGTGTCTATCCATGAACAGTTAACCACAGGTGTCAGTTAGCTACGGTACATCTTGCCCTAGCAACAACAGAAGACATTAACAAAGGTTAGCAGTACTGCTAACTAGATTAGCACTTACCTATTGGGGGGTATATCAGTCGAAAACAGCTCAACCTCCGTATCTGCAAGAAGTACTGCTTTCATGCCTCTTGTGCAGAGCAGACTGTCACAAAAGATGCAGTTCACCTGTGTCACACACTTGTTTTTGAAATTGGCGTTGGATGTAGACATTGTTGTCCTGCTAAAATGGACGAACCCTCTCGCTCTTTCTGTCTCAGACTACAAATGCAGGATAAAAACAAGAGTTGGGTGCTAATATTGCTCACTACCCGTCAAGTTAAGCAAAATAATACTCGATTTAACGTTAACTTCGTAAGCGTTGCCGCTATCTCTGACGTTCTTCTGTTAGCCTTTTCCTAACAAGGCAAAACGGAAGGCAGGTA
This sequence comes from Monopterus albus, assembly GCF_001952655.1. Classification (NCBI taxonomy): domain Eukaryota; kingdom Metazoa; phylum Chordata; class Actinopteri; order Synbranchiformes; family Synbranchidae; genus Monopterus; species Monopterus albus. The sequence continues at coordinate 1,758,055 of NW_018127898.1, read as the reverse complement.
ACCCTAGCTTCTGCAACAAACGCTCGGAAAAATATCTATTTCCGCGCGACGATCTCTATATAAAAATCGTTCGCTGTGTTATTATTAAATACTCGATATCGGCCAATAACTAACCCTCTTTACACT
>NW_018127898.1:1740724-1757690 GCF_001952655.1 Monopterus albus | reverse complement strand
AGCTAGTTAACAGCTAACTAAACATCTGACAGCTTTGTTTACAACTTCCTGGTATTTAACGGCACTTCCTGAAACTATCTTTAAACGACTCCAGACTTAACTTTGATTGGATACACATTATGCCGCTTGGCCAGTCAGTGCGTTTGTCCTATACAATTGGGCGGGGCTATGGTTTTGTCGGTGTTAAAGGGGCGTTTTTGACATTTTGAAGTAGTGGTACTTTTTAAAACAGACAACAGAAACGACAATTTTAGGAGAATCTGTTATTGTCAAAATACAAGCCAAGGCTAATGCATTTCCAGTGCATTGTGCCAAACGATGCAATTAGTGTTGTGTTTTGAAGGCCTGGCTAGCAAGCCAACGCTAAGTTTAGACTTCCTGACAAAATGAGGACATTTTTTTAGATATAGTTGAGGATAATTAGCTATTGCATCCAGTAACACATTAGTTATACTGTCACATTAATTCAGTATGATGCCATTTGTCTCCGGTCAGTGTCTTACTACCCTGGAATAGGCTATCTTCACATTGCAGCTGACCTACAGTATCTTCCTAAATACCAGAGGAAACGGTGTAGCGTCAAATGTGCTTTTCTGTTTTTTTAGAGGGGGAGGGGGAATTTAATAAAACTTTAATAAAACCCGTACCCACATGAATCCGACCCATGTGTACATCCATGCCTGTCCTGCGCACTGGACAGCCAGCCCCTCCACCTCCGCTCGGTTTCCTCCGCTCGGTTTCTTCTTTTGTCTCTTCAGCAGGGGCGAAAGGAGACCAGTTTAGTTAGACCAGAGAACGGGCTGCTGCAAAAGCACTACCCGCTCAAGGCAAATGCATAAAAAAACACAACTTTTTGGAGTGCTAACTGACAAGCTATCGCTATTTTTAAGAGGGGAATGAATCTCCTTTTACTTGAAGTTGTCTGCACCATAACCGGTTTTGAGGAAGCGGTGAGGCGCGACGGCGGATGGGAACGTCGAGCAGCAGCAGCAGCAGCGCCAAACTCACAATGCGCCCGGAGTGAAGAGAGGCAAAGAGACAATACAGATCCACGGGCACACTGAGGAGCTGCAAATCTCATCTGGGCTCTCTGGTTCTTTTCTAAAACCTCTTCCAGCGTGGCATTTCCCTCCTGCGCGGCTGATTTAGTGATTGATTGAGACAAAACTGACTTCGCAGCGAGGGCAAGTGGTTGATCTGCAAACTCAGCCATGACGTCTCCGGCGAAATTCCGAAAGGACAAGGAGATAGTGGCCGAATATGAAACTCAAGTTAAAGGTAAAACTTTTTTGTAAAGCTTCTCATATATTAAATTGTAGAACAAGCTTAAGCAGTATAGCCCTAAATCTGCGCTTCTTTACTAAATGGTGTGTTTTCCTTGACTTGGCTGATTTCATGGTTTGCTGAACCCTCACCTCTCCAATCAGGCGTAAAGGGTACGCTTGCCTTTATATTACAACCATTAATGAACGTTAATTGTCATTATGCGGACGTGGCAGATCAATAATATACCAATTATTGCAATGATAAATTGGATATCGTGGTTAGTGTGTTTTCAAGCGTGTGATCTCTCGCCTTTAACGCAGCACGCAGATGGCCAACAGAGAAAGAAAACGTTCACAAATCAGCACTGTTACCCAGATATGGCCTCTATATGGTCTCTAGAGAAAGAATCGTATGTAACGGTGGTATGTGTATGTTGTGTCGACTACCCAGAGGGCTGGGGTTTCGACATGGAACAAGGCAGGGCGTTTTCTCTCCCTCTGTGTCTCCAGCATGTCTGTACTGCTGGTGTGCACTGCTGGTCGTTCATGCTGCAAGCATGGCAGAGTGTGCATGGTATTAACGCAGATTGCAATTAAGTGATCAGTTTGCGCTAATTTGTGCCTGTCTATCGATCACGGTGCATTGCTGTCGCCTCTGCCGATGATAAAGGAGATCAGAGATGAGCAGGGGCAGGAGAGCAGATTGTAGTAGTTAGAAAGGGGCGCTCAGTTAACTGTTTACTGGCTGACGTGTGTCTGTGTGTGTGTGTGGACGTTTCTGTCCTTAGACAGGCACAGTTTTTAGCTGGGCACTGTCAGGCAGAATGAATCCTTAGCAGATCTATACAGGCACTGATATTTACTGTAAACGGGGTGGAGGGGGAAGCACAGAGGTGGCAAGAAGGGGAAGAGAGAGGACAGGATATTGTCCGCCACATAAACATGTTTCCACTGCTTCTGCAGTGCCTGATCACTAGATAAGATGGGCCACCACCTGCCTGTTATCACTACCGCTTTTCGTTTCCGTTTAGCAACAGGACACCAGTTCTCCCAGTCATGTCACCTCATGGCCCTCCTGTTCTGTAGGGCTGGCATAGACACACCTGTTGAGAGATATCCTAAAGCGTTACGTTGTCAAACTGGATCTTCGGGTGTGGTTATCCAGGTGGACGACTCATTAAAGGAAAGCCTTGTAGGAAGGTATTAATCCACAAAAAGCCAAAAGCTGCTTTAGTGCCCATGGATCAGATTCAACAGGTGGCTGAAACTACTGGAGAGATGAGATAGTTCTTCAAAACAGTATGCAGAGGTGTTGGCTTGGGTTGAGAGCCCATGATTACAAAAGCCAGGTTGTATGATTAATGCCAGTTTCACATGTCAAACCTTCCCGTGATCCTTCTCAGGCCTTAAATAAAAGTATCTGAATTTATGTTTTTTCACTTCAAGTTTTTTTCCTTTAATTTGTCACTTATCAGTTGAGCTAGTGGACAGTCATGCGTGGGGTAACTTGACTCAGCTCACTGTTTATCACCTTTTCCTCTTGTTTACCTGCCTATCCGGAAACTCCTGTAGCTGTCACCACAGTGACATTAGTGTTGTTGTCTCCATGTCCCCGTAGACTGCTGTTTATGCTTGGAAGCCTTTATAAAGTCTTTTGGTCCGTGCTGCATTGTGAGCGCTGCCTGCTGTGTTTGTCAGACCGTGGACCTTTTTGTCCACTGACCCTCTTTATCAGTTCCTCCCGTCACTTATTCCACTGCACCCTACTGAACATCTGTGTTGCTCTGTCCACACGGTTTTCCACATAATGACTTTGCTATCTGGAATGAACCGGTGAAAGGATAAACCCATGCATCCACATAACTGAGGTGTGTGTGTGTGTGTGTGTGGATGGGTGTGTAGAGTCATCTAAAGATGCCATGTGTCTGCTGTGACATTCCCAGCAGTCTGCCTTCTCTAGGGAACAGTCTGTCATTACCCCGTGTACTGCTGTTAGAGATTCTCTAATGAAGGGTGTCAAACAGCCACACATGAAGCAGCTATACATCACATATCTGTCTCCCCTTGTGTTTGCTAACATCTCTATCTTGTTTCCCAACTCGGTAATAATCCGCTCTGCCCTTTCAGTCCAGCTGAGGAATCAGATACCTGGATGTCTCTGCTCTAATCAGGCATCAGTCAGAAATATACTGCAGTCTGATGGTGCAGCATCATAGGGAAAATGTATATAAATCCTCCCAAGTTCTGCAGCAGGAGAAAATGAAGGATGCACATGCTAACATGCACTTAGACAAGGGCTTGGCAGAGTAACTCAAGCACTTGATGACTACATGTCTGCACACCTGCCTCTCAGAATAGGAAGGAGGTACAGTTGGCCACTGATGGAGACTGTAGCACTCTCATACTCTCCTGTAGCATCATTGTACTGCATTCAAGACAGTGAGATCTATGTATTCCCATGCAATTTTAGCATATGCTGGGAAAGCCATCATGTTAGATGTACTCAGGAATTCAGGTGAGGTTGATGAGATAATTTGGCCTCTCATAATGGGACTCAGACTTACATAGCTGACTAATGCTACTATCTGGTTTTTAACCTAATGTGACCTGTCATTTTTCATGATACTTCTGTTTTATTTTGTCAAATCTTGTTCCCTTGTTAAATAAAAAATAAAAAAATCCCTGCAAACTTTGTGAGTTGAGTCTTTAAAGTAGGTACGAGGATGTCACTGGACACTGTCGCCTCACCTGTTGACAGGGAGCTGAAAAATATTGCTTTTTTTTTTTAAAGATGGATGGAGTTCCTAGAAAAATCAGCTAGAGGAAGCTCGATTTTGAAAGTAGACAACTGAAGAAATCCCTCCCTTTTGTTCCTTTTGTTCTGACTTTTCTCCAAAGCCACTCTGCCAAAAACACAAAGCACACTGCAATGCATACTGCAACATGCACTGCCCAACTGCCTTGCTTACAGATTTCAGGAAAATACCAGTATACAAAACCAGTATACAGCCACTTTTCAAGCCACTTTTGTTCTTTCAATTATCCCCACCATTCAAAAGTCACACCAGTGTTAATTCTGGTTTTACTTCTTGCAGCATCCAACTTCTTTTTTTAGTTGTAACCTTCTCTAGTACGGTCTCCATTTGCTACCAAAAGGTGCTGTGTGTGCCTTCTCTGCCACAGCTCACTAGCTCTAGCTATGAAAACAGGGCGGTAACACGTCTGCCTGCATCTGCAACGCCTTGTGGGAGACTGTTGGCTCGCCCAGTGTGTACAAGGGCAGAGCGTGCACTACTGCTGCCACAGATGACGGATGTTTTTCTTTGTCGTCGGTGCATTTAATGTATTCATTGCCATTGGGATGAAAAGAGAATTTTTGCTTCTGAAATGAATCGTCAACAATATTTTAAATGCACACGAAGGCTTGAACATGTCATCTTTTTCTCAGTCAGTTTTATTTCACACAAGCAGAGTGCTGATTCTCTAATATGGGATTCTGGCTGATGCAAGGAATGTTCCTACTGCTCAGGAAGAGGGTCTGTGTGTGTGTGTGTGTGTGAGAGAGAGAAAGTGTGTACGTGCACGTACAAAGTGACTGAAAGGTGAGAGAGAGAGAGTGAGAAAGTGAGAGGGGGAAAAAAGCAGAAAGAAAAACTGCAATGAGAAAGTGAGACATTTAAAGAGGGACTGGAATGTCGTAACGTGCAAATGGTTACACACAGCGCTGAAATGGAATTAAGGAATGAGCTTCTCACCTACCGTTCGCAGTTAACAGAGCGCTTCATTTGGAGTTGACTCAAGTAAACGACTTTGCTTTTAGAAAGAGTTTTTTTTTTTATCACTGCGCTCATCCACCAGCTGTCACCGTCTTGTGTTTACCTGTTAGCTCACTGTATTATTTCAAAGGAAAGCTTTAATTCATGCAGTGGGAAACATTTTAGTGGAAAATTAGAGAGTGCTGAGACTTTATAAACATTTGACAGATGTTTCTTTTTATCTGTCAGGGTTTCACACATCTCGGAATGTTAATAAGTGCTTCCCTTTGCGAATAGACTACCAGTCGAAAGTTTCGAAACACTTTTCCCGTTGACTTGAATGGGGAAAGTGTAGTTGTCACTGATTAAATATGTTGATTATGGCGTTTTGTGCTCAGGGAAGCATGTATGGTGATGGTTGTCTGAATAACGTATTGACCTTTGGACCAAATAGGTACACACAGGATCTCCAAATGGCTGATGTTCCAGACTGGCTAATCAACTCATTCATGTTGTTGATCTCTCTGCCTGAATAGGGATGAGCGCCTGTGGCTATAAACTAAAACTGCGTCTGCCTACGTGCACATTACTAAGCTGCATGTTTACACGGAAGCCAGAGATGATTAGGGATAAATGGCTGCTTTCACTTGCACACAGTAGGAGAGGTGATGATGCAGCAAGAGGTGTGTCTAGAAGCAGGGTTGTGCCTGTTTGTGTGTGTGTGTGTGTGTGAGGTGTGTGGCCTATATTTTTGTTTGTGAGAGAATAAGTTATTGACTGTTGTATGTTTAAACGGGAGGAGTGGGGCCACTGCAGAGGGGTGTTTGGGCACAAATGGTAGGGAGGTTCTGTTTCTTGTTTATTCCAAGCTGTGATGGAGTGAAGAAAGGGAATAATGACAAAACAGAGGGTTGCAGTACTGCAACACTGACCCTTTGCTGCAGTTGGCTTCACATCATTCATGTGTGATTGGAAAACTGTAGGAAGACCTCTTCAAGCTAATCAATTAGAGGCACTTTTAGGGCTTTGTGTGTGCTATTATTAACAACCCCTTGTCAATTAGGGCTGGATTCTATTGACTGAGTCCAGTGGTGCATTTACTGTACCGACCACAAGTCAATCACACTAATCTGCACAGTATTGTTGACTCGTTATATACTGTACCAGTGTGTGGCTGTGCGTTGGTGTGTGTTGGTGAAGTGGAGAGCAGGGCTGCTGGATGTGTGTGTGTTTATATTGTGAGCTGAGTTTAAATTGCTGACAGAACATAAAAATAATCAGTCAGGAAGGATGTTTGTGTGAAACAGAGGTTCAGGAGTCAGGCAGGAACACACAAAGGATCATACAGGGGGGTGTGTGTGTGTGAGACACTTCCTGTTTCGGCTTACGGCTTTGTCTGGGCAAAGGAATCACCTGTCTTTCACGTAAGACACACACACACACACATATAGTGTGACTGTGCTTGGTGTGTAAGGGTTTTTCACACTTGCCTCACAGAGTAGAAAGAAACTAACAGAACAAATGTCCCCCTCTTCCCTTTGATAAGTCACGGCAGAACAGTGTGTTCCGTATCGGGTGTCCCACCGTCTTTTCAGTTTGTGTGTTTGATTATACACAGCAGTGTGTGCTGTGTCAGCAGCACACATGACTCGCTGGTTTTCTGTTCCCTTCTACCTGTTTACTTCCTCATTCTTTAGTACCCTCTGACAATTTACTACAGGGCTGCTGCACCTGAGCGAAAACACAATTTACCGATGCTATAAGTGTGGATTTGTCCTCTTCCAACGCAGACTCGCAGACACACAGTATGAGTCAGTGAGTGTGTTATTGCGATTTGGATTGAGATGTCTCCCTGCCTGCGCTGTATATAGTCGATAGATGAGAGATAAGAAGAGGAATGTCTGTGAGCTACAGTATGCAAATGAACCTGTGCCGTAGTACAGCGGCATCCACAGCTCATTAATGTCAGAGACAGAGAGATGCGGGAAGAGACAGAGTGAGGTAGAGAAGCAAAAGCAGCCGATGAAGCCAAGCGGATGAGGTCAGAGTTCAGCTGTGAGATGATGGCTGTTCACAGGGGCCAAATGTTCCAGATGTTCTGATTGGGCAACAGATGTTCTGTCTGCCGTGGTTGGCTAATCCTAAAAATCTGGCTGCCACCCCTTTGCTAGGTCTTCAACATTGAGGAAGGTTGGCATAGGTTGAAATCTCCCCTCCCTCTTTTTGGTGCTTCAGCTTTGGTGTTGAAGAAGTTGCGAGGACGTTCTGGCCGCGCGTGTGTGTAAATGCCCCCGCATGAATCACTGGGCTGCTTGACTTCTCTGACATGTTGCAGCAGTATGAAGCTGCTGTCACATTTAGTCATGCAAAGCACGTACACACCCCTCCAGCCTGGCAGATCCTTTGCTGTTACCTGTTGTGGGCTTTTTACATTGTGTCAACTGTAGCATTCCACCCAGACAATTGATTTCTCTGAAATAATGCTGAGCGGTGTTGCAGTGAAGTAGACCTGACTACTCCTCCCTATTTGTGTGTGTGTGTGTGTGTGTGTGTGTGGAAAAGGAATGGGTGTTAAATTTTTTTTATTGTACTCCATGTATTTTTTTTTTATTGTAATATAGTGCATTGTTTATGAAATACAGTTAAAGGTTCTACAGATAAAATAATCAGATTGGAGTTTTTGGCTGAGAGAGCTCTGTGTAGACGATGGTTGACAAATTGCCGTTGCCCTTATCAGGATTCTGTTAGCTACAACAAATGTTTATTTTCTGAATTTCTCTTTATTTGCAGATTATCTTCACAGTTAAGTGATTAATCAATTGTCATGTTCTCCCTGTGCCTGTGTGGGTTCTCTCTGGGTACTCCGGCTTCCTCCCACAGTCCAAAGACACGCAGCTTAGGTTAGCTTAGGTCATGAAGAGCAGAAGGTGCAAAACATTTTCCAGTCATGTTCACACACACACACACACAGGGAACAGCTGAAGTGATTTATCATTTGCTTTGTAAAAGTCCGAATGTTGTAGAGCTTGTCCAGAAATGTACCCATCCAAAGTTGATTTTATTAAAATGCAATAATATTGGGTTTAACATCATTAACTATACCGCTTATTCCTGAATAAGCGGTATAGATAATGACTGACACTGGGCAAGAGGCGGGGTCCACCCTGGACAGGTTGCCAGTCTTATCATAGGGCTGACAGTTAGACAAACAACCACACACACCTGCACCCACACTATGAGCAATTTAGAGTCGCCAGTCAACCTAAGCTGCATGTCTTTGGACTGTGGGAGGAAGCCGGAGTACCTGGACAGAACCCACACAGGCACAGGGAGAACATGCAGACTCTACACAGAATGGCCCTGGTCGGCCAGAGCTCGAACCCTGTGTTATTGCTCAACCCCGTGTGTGAATGTCTGTGACCTGCCCCCATAGTTAATACAGAGCCTTTTCCCTTGGTCAGGTGCCTCGTTCAAATTTCACTTTCCTTATGTGACACACACACACACGCGCGTGCATGGCAACAGCAGAGCAACCTGTCAGAGTGTGTAAAAATGTAAAAAGCAGAGCCGCGCTCAGGCCTACCCCCCCTCGCACACGTACTCGGTCTGTCGATTCCCCACTCCTTCACCCTCTTCCAATCTTTTTCTTTCTCTCAGCCCAATGAACAATCAGATCATTGTGAAAAGAGCTGCTGGTCTTCAACTCAAACTCTGTTTTTCTCACTCCTCTGTTTCTCCCCTGCCCTTCCTCTTATGATGGTTGTCAGCCGTGATGAAATACGATAGGCTCATTTTCAACATGCCTCCGTTGGGAGCTTAAACCAACAATTATCGATTAATGATTTCAGCAAACACGACACACATATAGCCTTGTGCGTGCGTGCAGGAGCTTCACCACCTGACACTGACTCACGTCCAGCTGTGAGGATGTTTGTGTGTCTTGGTGAGAACATGTCTAAGGTCTGCTATCTAAAGCCAAGCATCCTCTGTAAAACAATTAATGGGAGAGCAGACATCGACTTTAAATACATAGGAATTTAAATTTCCAAGGGATGCCAGAGGAAACGGGTTGTGTTTGAACAGCACTCATACGTGGCCACGGAGCAGGGGGAGAAAAACGTCTGACCAAGGAGCGGAAAGGAATTGGGGAGGGAGGGGGTCAGAAGGGGAAAGGAGAAGGAGTAAAAAGAGGAGGAGGGGAGCATGCAAGTGGAGGCCTGAATAGAAGAGTATGAAGGCAGGAAGAGACTCAGCTACTTCTATACTGTATGATCCATCTGCTTAATTCAGTGTGTGTGTGTGTGTGTGTGTGTGTGTGTGTGTGTGTGTGTGTGTACAGTATGCACTTGTATTAGCCTTTTCACTCCCCACTTCCACCTCCCTCTTCCTCCCTCCTTCCCTCCCCATCAGCAGCTTCTCTCTGCACGCAGGCAGAGTTGGTTGCTAGGGTTACTGAATTGCCCCCATTTTTCTGAGTTTGTGAGGAGCGGAGGGAAAATGAGAGGGAATAATGTAGATCTGTCTCCTCTGTAGGATCTAATCAGGTTACCACTGTACACATACTCACACTTTGACTTGGAATCCCTGTTCTCCTTATTTGCTCTCCTCCGCCTCCTTGATTCTTTCTTTTCATCACTTTCTGTCTCCGTGGTGTCACTGCAGTTTCGTCATCTCCCGCAGACTGTGGGCTGGTATATACTCTCTCTGTGTGTGTGTGTGTGTGTGTGTGCATTTGACAGGAACGGAGGCGCAGTTTGGTGAAAGGAAATTCTGAACGGTTGCTGTTGTTTCCTGAAAATAATTTGGCTTGTTGCTGATGCTTTTGAGGATGATGTTTATGAAACCCTGGGGTTCATTGACCACAGACACTGTAAATGAGAAGCAGCTGAGTGTTCAGAGGGGTGGGTGGGTTGCGCTGGTACCAAGGAGAGAATTTCAGTATTGTCTTCTGTTTGCAACTGTTAGAACTGAGCAGTCACTGCACGATGGTAGTCGCCATTCAGGTTCACACCTCTGCTAATGCTGTTTTAATGAAGCTGTTCATCACCTCTTCTCAGCTGAATTTGCAACACTGACACACACACACACACACACACACACACACGCTGCCTCTTGCTTTTCTCTCCTCTTTTCTCCTCTGTGAATGTGAGGACATGGTGTTCTTCCCTCTGGTTGCTATGTGGATGCACCAGTTCTATTTTAGTTGTTCCCAGCATCAAAGCTGCTCTGGTGCAGGTTTCTCCCAGTGTTTGTTGCCCCACATATGCAGGCTTAGAGAGGCCTGTTCAAAGGGCTGAATCCTAGCTTTGCTTTAAACCTCCTGTACTTTGAATGGGGGAACACTGTGGTTGCTTTCCCCGCAGTCATTGCACACACATTGTTCCTCTACAGTATGATGATTAAAAATGGCTAACACTCCGTGCTGTCCTGAAAGGGAGCGTCCTCTGCTTCCTCATCCTGAGGACAGTAAGATTTCAACCCTCCTCTCACTTCTCTCATGGGGCTGATTGTGTTTAGACAGTTTAAAATGCCAGGTCTGACACAGTGATATGAGCTAATTCTACATTTTGTGGTGTTAGACTATCTGGAACTGAAACATACATTTATGTATCATGTAATGTGATTACATTTACAGATATGAGTTTCTATGAGTGATGACCACAAGAAGTTGACTGTACCTGTACTGATACGCAAACTGAAATAATTTGCAGTATTGAAAACCCTAAAATTTGCAGCAGCACTGTGCACTTTTTGTAGATGAGGACAAGTGACCAACAGCATTATGGGGTTTGCCTGCTGCATGCAAATGTATGATTATTATCACTATTATCTGTCTCACACACACGCGCACACACACAGTGACTACAGTGTTTGTCCTGTTTGAGCAGTTTTGCTACCAGGTCAATGTCAGATTTTAAATGAACAAACGATGTTGTTTTGGTGACTAAACTACACGACATGTTATTATGTGCAATGGGTGAATAGAGTCTGCAGACACATGAGGCGTAGCACAGCAGAGCAACACGTAGGCTAGTGTTTTTACAGTAACGCTGAAAGCTTTAGTTTGCGTTAATAATAAGCTATTAGCAAGTTAGACAGACAAATCATGCGATTTTCCCTGAAGTCCCCACTTCTTGCATTGGCTATAGTGTCGCCCCCTTTTGCAGCAAGTTTTCTTTCTTCGTGTTTTGCAGACAGGGGTGGCCGCTTTCAATCAGGTAGGTTTCCTTCTCCTCTCTTCCAAAAGCTAAAATACAACCCCACGTAAGACTCAGGCTTGTCCTCTTAGAAGGCAGAAGCATATCCTTTCCACTGAAACAAAACTTGCGTAGGTGGTGTGCTGCGCCTGCATCTGGCTGACTGTTGCTAACTTTGATGCTGGACATTCAGCGGGGGAGTTTTTCAAAGCAGGGTAATCAATTACACTTTTGATGATAATTAAAATTGAAATGATAATACTAACCGTCATATATTTTACCATGAAAGCAGTAACCGTTTCATCCCTACCTGCAGCAGACATTGTGCTGGAGCTGTTTAGAGGCAGCAGCACCTGAGGCCTGATATTCATCTCATTGGTTTGCAGGCGCCTGTTAGCAAACTCTTTTTATTGTTCTGCCTCACCGAGTGTGGCCAGGGGGCAATGGTGTGTGTGTGAAGAACATACTGATATGTGCTCTTCACTCATGCATGTTTAAGTGTGTCCTGAGGCTGTGAAATACGTACTGTATGTCAAAGTTTCTAAACTTGTCATGTACAAACAAAACAAACAGCGGTAGGAGCTTTACAATACATTTCAATCCGCCTATTCATTAAGCTTTGGCAGCACATGGCATGATCTACATTCAGTTAAAGTTTTATAAGGTAATATCATTTACCTCAGTAGCCCTGCAATAAATCATATCTGTGTCACTTCAGATGTTCACTTTTCACTGACACTAATGTAGACATGTTGATTAAACTCATTGCATGTTGCCAGTTCTTTGGTACAGTGCTCAGACTATCAGAACTATCAGACTATTTCTGTGGACAAATTTAAAAATTCTCCAAACATTAATGTGCAGTTTGTCGTCCGGTGTTTGAAGCAAAACATTTAAAGAACATATCTGACATATCGAGATCCAATCACAGACAGTAATCTCTGTGCTGTTAATAGATCTGCGGATTACATTGTTAGAAAGGTCACGAGACATGTTTGCAAATTGCAGTGACGCAGCTGCAGCCAAGTGAGTCAATAACCGGTGCTGGTAAATAACCGGTCCTGCAAAAAACTGTGATGTGACGTGAGTGCACAGGATAAAACTGTCATTGATAATATGTGCCGAGACATTTTTGAGCATAATTAATAAATAACTAGGATGCAAACCACAGTAATATTTTCATATATGCATAATGTGCAGCAGCAGTAAGCTGAGCTGAGATGAAGCAATGGCACTGGCGTCTCTTGTTATCATCAAAGTGTTGTCAGTAGTTACAATTCGATATGGTGATGCCTGCTAAGCACTATTGTAATGCTCTGTTCAGCCCTATGATTGAAAGCAAAGTCTTTCTTGTCGGTGCCCCTCATGCTGTGCACAGGGCCCAGTGAAGACTGGATACAGAGACCATGTGCTGACCTGCGCTGTGGGACACCCCTCTCAGATTACTGCCTTCGCCTCTCCCCTCATCCTGCCCCTGCTGCCCCACCTCCCCTTTACATTCCGACTCAGTCCATGTGCTTCAAACTGAGTGGAAATGGGAACATCTCTCCCTTTATATATACACACACACACCCAATCCTGTTGTGCAGTGGCCCAGACATGACGGGCTGGTGTGGAGCTGACTGGTGCTTTCCATATGGATTGCACACAGTGAGCTGCGCTCTGTCTAGTCTTCTGCCTGGATCTGGGCTGAGCTGATACTTGAATAAGAATTGAATAATTCTTTTTCTTGGAAACAGGCAAAGCTAAACCCTGAGTATTGAAGTGATGGAAAATTTGGTGTTGAACAGAAGAAGAGAGGGTAAAGTGGGGGTGCTCTTTAGCACAAAGAGCCTTCCCATCAATCACCTCATCACATGTGTGGCACAGCCGCTTGACCCAGGCATTTTCTGTAGCCCCATCACTTTTTTTTTTTCTTCCTGTTTCCACCGAATCTTGCCTCTTCTCCTCTTTCTCTCTGTGATTTTTTTTCTGTCTGGGGGCAGTGCAGGGTGCTAAAGGTTGCTGTCCATGACACACATGCACATACACACAGCCATTCTCTGTGTTAAGGTTACAGTGGGAGGCAGCAGGCTAAGTGGCTCAATCAGTAAGTGGAGCTCTTGTCATGTGCTGGTGGTATTCCCTCTGAGGAATGTGGAGGAGAGAGTATCCCAGTCTGGAGTGGCAGATTCCCACTAGCTTTGAACGTGAATGCAAGCCTTTAGGGGGCATAAGCCCTGTTTAGACACAGATCTCGGTATATTGCTGTTAAAGTGACTTTTCATTATCGGACTGCTTTGTTTGTTTGCCCAACACCAAACAAAGCCAACAGAATGTTGCCCTAGTGTTCTTTTGTGCAGCTGCTAGTGTCCCAGCAGGTGAGGCGTGATGTTTAAAGTATACTGCATGATGTATAACGTACGTAAGAAAGACAAAGCATGCTGGTGGCAGGTGAATCGAGTACTGGTGTGCTTTTACTAGTTTTGCACAGTTACGAGATAATTGGGATTTAAGCAAAATATTGCACATTGTGTACAACATGTTAATGATTATAGTCTCAGATTCATGCGAACAGCGTGCTCATGTGGCAGTGACTGGGGAGAAACGACTGACAGGTCGCAGTAATGACACATCATCAGAACGTCACCTGTTTTTATTGCAACACAAATAACACATTTACAGGACAAAGGACACAACGTGGAAGATGAGACAACAGACATTAGCAAAAGAGACAAAGAAGTTATTCAATTTAGTTTGTGTGAAAATGTGTAGTGTGGGTGTATCCAACTCTATGCGGACTGATATTCAGTACATATTAAAGAAAAATAAATTAAACTAAATCATTTTGGGAAGCTCTGGAGCAGCTCAGCGGGGTGAGGTCGTCCAGGGCAGCAGGACGGCAGCGTCTCTGTGTTATGGTCAAGTTAAACCTTCCCCTTGTTTTACTGTTCGTCATGGTTTATGTTAATAGTTGATTGTTGGAACAAATAGCAAACATCTCACCCCTTTGGCCCCAATCTGCCTCTCCCTTTTTACACAGATGTCATGGTGGCAAGGATGTAGCAGTTTTACTGCCATCAGCCACCAACAGTGGGTGACAGGATTCATAAGGTCTCACTGTTGTATTAAGGAAAACTAAAGAAGAAAGTCAACATTCCGATGTGGTATTACTGACTGAATGTTGTCTTCCATATTGGATAAATGCTTTGGATGCTTTGAATGTTTATTGGAGCAATGCTTTTACATGGCTGTCGTGCATTAAAGCAGCTATTGTATGGCCGCACAATACTCTGACACTTAATGCCCATTGTTTTCAGTGTCTTGTTTACTGTTAATGACCAGGAAGGCTTACAGTATGTGTGAGTCAGGTCCCTGGCTGTGTCCCGCTCCATTGTGTCCCGCTCTTGCCGGGGGTTGACAATGGTGGCCTCTGTCCTGAGTGTAATACATCGCTGACATAGCTTACATTCTACATGGTCCATATGCACACAGCGCAGCTGGCGTCACCATGGGTTCTACGGCATTACAGCCATTTTGAATTCATGAATTATTTTGTTGTCTTTGGTACAATAAGGAGAATGTGTCTGTGTTCTAGCAAGGAGGGGAGGGAGAATCTTGAGTGAGTGAGCGAGGAGTGCACGCTTGATGTCTGGGAGGAAAGGAGTCAGAACAGCAGGACTCTGCTAGATCAAACAGGCTTCCTCTGCAGATAAGAAGACGAGCCAACTAGAGGGAGAGGAAAAACACAAGCGGAGGTGGGCAGCAAGGAGAGAGCTCTTTGTTGTGTTTCAGACATTTTTTTTTTACAATTACTGCCACCGATGACCATCTGACCTTGTGCCTGACTCGTGATGATCTGTCTGCGTGAGTCTGAGGCAAGTTTAGAACAGGTGTGGGCCACATGTCTCCCTCTGGTTTGCCATGACCCTGCCAGCCCTAGACTCCCTCTGCCGACCTGCTCACACAACTGTCAAGAGGGATGGAAGCTGTATGTATTCAGTGGCAAGGAAAAGTATGTGAGCTAGAGATGCACATTTCTTGGCCAATGCCATTTATTTATTTTAATCTAACCTGTCAGTTCAGATTTTGGCCAATTCTTTTTTTTAAATGAAAAATTCAATTGTAATAAAAGTAAAACATTGTATTAAAGTTTAACATTTTCCCTCTTTTTCCATTTATTTTCTAACAAACCTCCAACAAAAAAAATGACGTGCAGTATTTATACTTCTCCAACAGAAGAACATTTGTTACCAATGAGCACACAGTTCTTTCTGAGGGAGGTCTGTGTAGTTTTGCAGTGTTTTACCACAGGTTGGATACACTGTACATAAACATGCATTTCATGTGTAGCCAGTAATTGCCTCGTAGTGTAGTGTTTGTCGGCGATTTGGACGTAGGTTCCTCTTCTCCAAGGTGTTCCTGTAGGCTAGGAGCGCCTCCAGTTGGTGACTGAACACCTGCCCGGTATAGGCACAAGCGTGAGCCTCGCTTTAGAATTATCGGCTTACAAGCACAGTGTGCTGAAGCTAATAACAAACAATTAGAATATTTTGCGTCTTTACTGAGCACAACCATTAAACAATGTGGATAATGGTTCATATGGGTCAACAATTGTGTCTGCAGACGTGCACACTGTGCTGAGGAAGAATTTGGGACCTTTGTTCCCATAAGAATTGCTTCAGCTCAGACATATTCTTAGGGCTGTCTGGTATGAACAGCGTCTTAAGGTCTGCGTACTGTCTGGGCCACTCCAAAAGGCAGATCTTCTTAGTTTGACATACCCAGCATTACCCAGCTTCTACTGAGCTTCCTCTGTGGTGTCCTGCTGGGAACACCGTGGGCACATCCCAGGTTTATGACAAGCACTGTCATAAGATGTGAGGAGAATCTGAGGAAAGAAGACTCAAGGAAACACATTAATGACATAAAACATTCTTTCCTCGGGTCCTTCATTTGAAGTGTTCAGTCACCAACTGATTTCTGATAAAGGGACGTGTCGGTTCATAAAAAGCTTCAGTGAAGGATACTTTCATGTATCCTTGGTCGTGTCTCCTCAGAGCCAATATACGAGACTTGGAACGTCCTCAGTCGAACTGGAAGTTGTTGTAGATCGAGGGCATAGGATTTGCGAATAGTAATAAATGTTAACCAGCGGTTCATAAAAAGCTTCAGTGAAGGATATGTTCATGTATCCAATAATTCTGTCAAGCCTTTAGCTGTTACTCTGGCCTTTCTTTTACCTTCCTGAGCATTCTACATTGTGCCTTTTGAAGAGATCTCTGCTGAGCACCCACTTTTAGGGAGAATAATCACATTTGCTACTACTACTATATTTACTACTTTTTGAAAATACTTTAACCATTTTCAGCTTGTTGCAAATTGACAATTCTTGATTGGAAGTCTTGTGAATAACAAACTCAGGAGTAGCCCACACTTCCAGGCTTGTTTCACTGGCTGGACTCCAGTTGGCTTTTATTGATGTCATTAGGCTAGTATTCAACCTGGACAAGAACCATACAACGGTTTCTGTGTTATTAGGCTAGTTAAAATAACTAAAGGATAACAATAAAGGCTTCACTTACATTTTTTGCAGCTGTTCTTGCTACAAACTGACAGCACTGCATACAGTATGTGCTTTTTTTATGATGCAGAGATTACACCGTGTGTGAAAGTGCTCCCTCTTGTCTCCCTTCAACTCTGAGACAGCATCAATTATTCAGCGACACATTGCAGAACACAGTGCTACACACACTTTTCTCTCTTTCCC
>NW_018127898.1:1734814-1740215 GCF_001952655.1 Monopterus albus | reverse complement strand
ACTCCATTTTGTTTCTGGTACCCCCTCCTCAAGTGATTCAGCTCTGCCCACTTTGTCTCTCTCCATTCTCTGTCTTTTCTCCACTACTAGAGCTGACAATCTGTCAAACCCCTCATTTTTTTTCTTCCATTCAGTAGTACAGCATCTTTTTATTCTTTTCTCTCCCTCCTGTTTTCCTAACTCTTACTTTTTTTTGTATCAGGGATTATGTTCCTGGTGTGGCTGTATGTCCACTCCCTCCTTTCTCCCATCTGTCTTTCCTTTTATATTTTGTCAAGGCAGTTTTGAGGGGCCGGTGAAGAGGCCACGGAGGGGAGCTGGGAGGAAAGGGTGTGGCCGCCCACACTGCAGCACTCTATTGTGTTGCACTGATTCACATAACTCCATGTTCCACTATGCACTCTTTGCTGACATGTATTCCCTTTATATCGGGGCAGTCTGTTCCTGAGTACAGAGTGTAGTACGCATTTTGTTTTCCATCATGTGTCAGAGGCTCTTGCAGCACCAGGCTCCCATGGTGTCAAAGGGCAGATAGAGAAAGACTTAGCCACTGGGTCTGCTGTAGGGGTGTTGGAAGGAGGACACTACTCCTATTAATCTAATAGTTCGATACTTAAGGAATGTGTATCCTCGTTGATCCTCTTTCACAGGGAGGTCAAAGCTCTGGGTTTGCTAAGAGCAGCCACTCTCTGTTCAGCATCTCGCTTATGCACATTCCAGCAGGTGCTTGCTATCTGTCATTGAGGTTGTCTGAGTTATGGATGTCTCTTCAATCAACTGACTTGTTCATCAAATAAATGCACAGGTGGGTGTGAGGGTGTTGTTGCAGGTGCTAGTAAGAAAATGAAATATGAATCAGGACGCTCACAAAATCACTATTCAGTAGGTTACATACTCTTCTGAGGTAGGATTTTACAACTCTAGAAACCAGTCGTGGCAGCAACAGTTTTTCTTCTCTGTCTCTGTGTGGCAGATTTGGCACTATATTACAAAATTATAATACACCTGCAGAGTGTTTTCACTGAATTGTGTCAGACTGTGATCTAACAAAATTTGAGACGGTGTCCTCAACATTTTGCTGACCCTGCTTTTCGTTGATGAAGCTCCCATTGCGCCAGCGTGGTGCTGTAACTCAATACAAATCACGAGCAGTTCTGGTGAAGCCTATCGGTTCAGTCTGTGCTGTGTTAATAAGGTCTGTCCCTGTGTGTGTCAGACTGCAGCCAGGAGTGTAGCTGATAGTTCATGTGAAGATGGTGATATTTGAGCTGTAGGGACAGTGATGCGGGTGGTTTAGAATGCTTACTAAGTAGGCAGTTATATGTGATGAAGGCAAAACAATAGTGTGTATGTGTGTCTGTGTGTGTTGGAGCAACACAAAGGCTGGGTTCAGTGTGTATCGGTGCGCCCTCAGCCTGACCTCAGGTGAGCATTCCTCACCGTGCAGTGGTTTCCAAATGCATCCTCCAGCAGATTCCCTTTTGTGGTTGTACACTTTTTACTCACATTTCACTGGCTCCATCCTAATAGTATACTGACCTGGGAAAATTTATACTATCTGTCAGGTCTTTATGCAAGTTCCAGGCTTTCTTACCCCTTTCAGTAACAGCTACTCACTGGCCAGGTCATCTCTCATACAACCTGATGAAGTTTAACACTGTCTCTGTGCTGCAGCTCATCCTGTTAGAGGAATTACAAAACACTATAGTGTGACAACGAACCCTGCTTCAGTCAGCCAGCTGCTGCATTAGGAGAATGTATTAGCATCATTGAACGCTCAAAACAAAATTGTCCCAATCTGAAACAATTGTGTTTGGCGACTTTATTAACTATGCAGTTTTATGCAGGAATGAAACCATATTAAGCAGAATAATGGATGTGCACAATGGGTTTGTCCTAGTCGCTTGCAGACACTGATTAGTCTAATCTGTTTCAGACTCACACTGAGCCTTCGGAAATGAATGTACTGTCCTGTGCATTTTTTTACAAGCTCATTTT
Source organism: Monopterus albus (assembly GCF_001952655.1). NCBI lineage: Eukaryota > Metazoa > Chordata > Actinopteri > Synbranchiformes > Synbranchidae > Monopterus > Monopterus albus. Next base: position 1,738,217 of record NW_018127898.1, on the reverse strand, counting down.
CTTACTTTTCTAATATGTCTAGATAATATTCATTAAAGCACTAAGCTCTAATGCAACAGTGGGATTTAACCACTTAGTGTGGTGAACTGACCAGAGAGCTCACCTTTACACTAAGCATCTGTACTTATCTCATGTGGACTCGAACACACTAAACTTGATGGCCCATGATATCCCTGTGTCACAAATGTGTCACTTGCTGTGTAATAGTGACTGTAATACACAGCCACATATAGACTATGATACTTTCTCTATTAATTACTTTTGTTGGAGGATTAGCACTGTGATGGCATTCTGAGTGGCTCAGTGGGATCTTATCTGCTTACAGGCACCCTCACTGTTAACATGAATTTAGTCTTGGTATTTTTGAAATGAGAGGGAGTGGTGCTTTGTTTAAAGGCACTATGTGAAAGCAAGGAAAACTTTGTCTTCTCTTGCTCCTCTTGTTGGTCTACCTCAAGAGAGCAGGGTGTTTTTGTTATTTTGAACAAAAGTAAATGTAAAAGCAGCCAAAGACTCAACAGTACTGGAAAGAACCAGAATGCGAGGAGCTAAATGAATCTTTTTTTGCCCCCAGAGGAGTCCCTCTAGTTGTTTGTGTGCTGTTTGACAAAATTCTGTTGCGGTGGGTTTGTTGTGCTCCTGTGTGGGAGCCTCTTCATGCAGCTTGGCCCAGTTTCTCTGTCTCTCACTCCCCATGTCTCTGCAGACAAATACCTGGGTGGGTATGTGAGCAGGTGGGATTGCAAGTGAGGAAGACTTCAACTAGATGGCAGAATGAGATTTTTGCTGCGGAGAAAAGTTGGTGAGTAAACGGCATAGTAACTCTGAAGTCCTGCTCGTAGCTCTGTAAGCCCCCATAGCATATCCCGCAGTACTGCAGTGTCCACAGGCTGGGAGGCAGGTAGGGTGGGGCTCTGATCTGTTGCTCATACACCCAGGCTTGCTGCATAGGCTGATCCTGATTCAGCTTTTTCTGCTTTCTGTAGAGCTGAGAACACTTTTACCTCTGACTCGCATACTGCTCTCTACTTATGACCTATGACTTTTACCTCCAATAAAACTATAGCTTTACTGTACAATTTATACTTTCTTTGTACCTTAAGGCAAGTTTTTCCAGACAAATATACTGTAAATGTTTACATTTGGCCTGCAACCAATGAATACTTTCATTATTTATTAATCTAACATGTTTGTGTTTTTCAGTAAATTAATCATTTTAGTATAATAAATGTCATGTCTTCCAAGAGGCCTTGCTGGCTTTGTCCAACCCAGATATTCAAAAAAGCAGCGAAATGCCAGAAGTCCTCACTTTTGAGAAGCTGCAAGAAGTACACATTTGGCATTTTAGCTTTATAAATGAGTGGAGCAAACTGTCACCTCCACCTCATCACTATATCTTGTGCACGTGCCTTGGAGGAAGGCTGTAGCTGACGACAGCAACAATGGGACCTCGGGATGGATGTGGTGATAGTACCTCATCTTATCAGCAGCTGCTCTGGGTGCCATCCTTTGTCTGATGGAACATGTTCCCCCTGCTCTTTTCTCCCGGCCTTGCTGCCTTCCACTGGCACTCAGATAAGCATCGGCAGCCATCAGCAGATACAGGCTTTAGCTTGCAGTGCTACTGCTCGCTCTCTTTTCTCAATACATACAATACCGCTCAATACATCCTCTATCTGCATCTTGACCATTTTCCTGCAGACATTTTTGGCATGCCAGCACGGTCCCTTGGAACGCAGTGATAGAGTTCGCTGCATAAGGACACACAGTGTGCATATCAGTCACGTATGCGTTTAATATCGTGCATCTTGTTCCCTCTGGGGTTTGTGTGTGTGCGGTTTGCACTGTGTCAGAGGCTGCCATGCAAAGCTATTAGATGTTGGGAAGCTTACACACACAAAACACTTATGCTTCCCTCACGGGGAATGCACGTGCACACAGAGCTGTTTAAGTCAATCATTGGTGCTGACAATCAAGTTCTGACAGAGTTTAGGAAAGATGAAAATATGAGAAGGGAATAAGGATGTCATTCAGTAGGGAGTTGCTAAACAGCTTCACTCACTCACTGCAATTATAACAAGTGTTAACCTGCTAATAATGATGGGAATCAACCTTTACCCGTCCGTTGATGTGTCTGCACATGAAAGCATACACGCCCATCCGTTGCTGTTTGAAAGTAGTCTTAAATTATTATTTTAATGCTTTGAGACAGAGCGCTGTCCAAGACCGTCGAGGTTGATTCAACTTACTACACACACTGTCAGACAGGCCACTTGTGCAGACAGACACACTCAGCGGGCTCCTTCCTATGCTTGTGTAGTGGATTAGTCAAATCCCCCTGACTGGCTGCTAAGCTGATTAAAGGGGTGTTATGCACTGACCATTTGGAAAAACTAGACAGAGTATATGATCCACATATGCACACGCAGTAAGACAGCTCAGCTTAATATTGTCTCTCCTGCTGGCCTGGGATGGCATAATATTGTGTGTGCATTTTTGTCTGATACCTATCCATAGCTCCTAAGACAGATGGTGTAGATCACTATGCAGTCATGATTTGCACCCCTACAGACAAGTGTGTGTGTGTGTGTGTGTGTGTGTGTGTGTGTGTGTGTGTGTGTGTGTCAGAGGTAGAGAGCAAATGAGATAGGAGGGAGAGAGAGATGCAGACTGCGTGCCAGATGGCTGTGGCCGAAAGAGACAGGAAATAGAGGTGACACCAGGTGGATGTTACTATTACACACACATCTACACAGTTTACGTAGTCTAGAGGCAAGTCAGGGAGGCCTATTTCAATGCAAGATGGAACAGTCAAATTAATTTACTATCAATAAGCCCGTAAATTGCTTTTCATAATAGTTTATATAAACAAATTTTGAAGCAAATGTGCAAATTATTTCCTGGTTACTGCATCTCTGATTTGATTAGCTGATTTAATGCTATTTATTGTTATAACCTGACAATTTAGCAGCAGTCTGACATGTTGCAAGCTAAACAGTCAATGTAATATAGTTGAGAGATAATCAATACTGAAAATAATTGTTAGTTGCAGCCACAGTCCTACTATTGATCGACCCCCAGTTCGTACATCTGTGTAAGATCGTGCACCCCCTCCCCCAGCACATCCTCTCTCAGCTTCTTTTCCAGACTGGGTTAGTAGAGCAGACAGGCGCTGTAGATGGAAGAGGAGCTAGTTAACTTTTGATAAGCAGACTATTTCATTATGCACAGTAACCCCAACCCTTCTGGCCCCTTTCTATGAGAGGAACCAGAGCATGTGATGGTTGGGCTGGGTATTTTGTGATAAGAGACATAGAATATACCCCTTGAAAAGTGATCATATACTGTGTGTGTGTGTGTGTGTGTGTGTGTGTGTGTGTGTGTGTATATATGTGTATATATA
>NW_018127898.1:1732837-1734417 GCF_001952655.1 Monopterus albus | reverse complement strand
ATATGATCAGAGGAGGTGGTGCTTTTGTAGAAGAGCAGTAGCCAACACTGAAAACCGATAGCTGTATTATTGTAGGTGTTTTCCACCATTTGGTTAACGTGGGAGATTGACTCCAGTAGCTTTGCGACCCTTGACCTGTGCTCAGAGCTCACACAGTGCAGGGAAGCCGTATGAGAGCCCACATGGCTCAGACCGCAGGCCACCGATGCATTCCTTTCTCTGTCTTGTTGCCATGCTCCTCCAGCTGGAGATGAAGCATCTCTCTGGCTAGAAAAGGGTTAATGGCTTTCTGATCTGACCAGAGAGGTGTGGTGTGGTGCAAAAGAATGTACTCTTGCTGAGCCCTACCCCCGAAGATTACTCCCCCTCTCCCTCCCTATCACCTACTTTTCTCTATCCTCTCACTTGGCCACCTCCTCAGCCTACTCCCTCACTGTGAAGGGTGCAGTGTGGAAAAGGATGGTGCTTCCCACACACACACACACACACACACACACACACACATTAGGAGGGAGGCGAGTTGTCATTTTTGGGAGAAAACAGCACTAATACTAGAATAGAATAAGAAACATAAGAAATAACTTTCAAATTCAGGATGCAATGACGCCAGAGACTTGTGGTACAATATTGCCACGATAAAAAGTTCACAATACAACAATTGTCATGATATTTTAAAAAAGATGAAAAAAATGCCTTAACGGGATACATAAAGGACAAGTAAACGTGAATATGAGGTTTATTTATTTTTATTTATATGTCCATGGAAAAACTTTGTTTTACAATGATTTCCAAAATGACAGTAAATGTATTGCTGACAGAGTGACAGAAGCCGCAGATCTCTGGGTCCCAGAGTGGTTCGCTACTCTGCTCTGTTGGTCTCGAATATCGACATCAGCAGTCTGCTGAGCTATATCACAGCAATTCTCTGTCCGGAACGGTGAAAGACAATCACCAGGCCGTGAGGCTCCTGGTGGTTGAACTGTGCGAATCTATGCAGAAAATTCAAGACAGACCGCAGCGTCTGCTGTAGCACAGCTGTGATGCTTCTGCTGTGTCCATCCATCATATTGATATGTTATGTTGAAGACGAAGTGGAACAAGTGCTGCGCAATGCGTCGTGGCACAACTCGGTACTGAGTGCGCCAACAGAAGCAAAGGTGTCGAGGTGCAAGCTGTCACTGACGTTGTAAAAGACGCGACGAGTGCAGAGGCAGGAGCGCTGAGGTGTATGACCTGCCAATCTCCAAAAGGATTTTGAAGCTACTACCGCCTTCCTTCACTGCACCGGTAAGAGCCTGGGATGTGCGTCGACAGGTGCAGCTGAGCCCTCTGTGGTAACTGTAAGAGCTGACTCTTCCTTCTGACTGCTGCTGAACTAACTCACAGCTTTTATCTGAATTTCCAGTGATGTCAGCTCTTTAGGTGGATTTGTGTGATTGGTCAGTGTGTGTGTGTGCCTAACAGTGCGTCACAGTGGCTTCGACTGCCTCGACCGACAGAGGCGTCACAGTGGCCTCGACTGCCTCGACCGACAGAGGCGTCACAGTGGCTTCGACTGCCTCGACCGACACGGGTGTCAA
>NW_018127898.1:1709854-1732054 GCF_001952655.1 Monopterus albus | reverse complement strand
CGCACGCCCCGGACAGCCTCAACCGGCAGGGGCGTCACGACAGCCTTGACAACCTTGAATGGCAGGGGCGTCATGACGGCCTCGACAACCTCACCATTAATGTTTTGTAACTATTATTTAAATAATAAATCTGTGTTTTTTGTATAAAAGACAACGTAGCAGTCCCTTTTATGAGATAAAATATTAGCTTATTGGATCTCATAAATAAAACAAGTCACACTTGCAGTGAAACATCAGTGTTTTAGTACCTCCTCAGCACTTTTAAATTTCTCTGTTTGGTGGCTGTGCCGACCGGTCGTCGGGTTCTCAGTAGGCTACTAGACCAGCTGAAGTGTGGGTGCCCTCCATCCCCAGACTACCAGGGCAGTATTGATCAGATTGCTGCTTGGCACACCTGAATGAGGAGAAGAAGATACCAAACTAGGACAAGCCACATAAAGGTGACGTTTGTGCTCTATTTGGGGTGTCTTGTAAACATTGTGGTCTAATTTCTCAAGAGAAAAAACTTTAAGGGTAGCTATTAAGTGGTTGGCTTTGAGTATATGCCTCCAGTTTGTTTGCTCATCTTTGTTAAAGTCATGTCCCGACTGTTTCTGTGAGATATAGGACTGTCTCAGTCCTAAACGCCTGGCATTGCCTTTGTCCTGCAGTATTTGCAAATTATTCAGCATTTGTTGGTTTCTTTTTGGCTCATGTCATTTCTTGAAAGGGGACAACTGTGAAATGCTGCCACACAACAGCTCTGAAAGTTGACAGTGGAACATCTGCTATATCACTTTCAAAGTCTGTGTCCAGCAAGCAGTTGTACGAACAGAATAACCATATGTAGATGCCGTCCCATGACGTTGCCAAGACATTTTTGCATTGCAAAATTACAAATATTGTTACATCCCTACTAAGATACAATAAATTAGGACAGTATTTGTCTGATGACGAAACTATATTGAACATGTGTTAGTAAAACATGACTAATGTTCAACAGTTTTAGCTGCCAGAGGCTTGTTACACCTAAAGTCACATGTTCTTTGGAAATATTTAACAGTGAGTGGTGTATTTTTCAAATAAAAGACCAGTTATCATTACACATTCTGTTCATGTTTTTCTGAGCTGCAGAAAGTCAGAAATTCAGTCAGTAATCAAATAGTCTTTGTGCATTTAAAATACAGTGTTGATTATCATGCAGGCTGGAGAGTTTGTTAGAAACAATTTGACTTTCTAGATCTATTTCTCTTTATATTATTATTAATGTAAACTCTTTTGTCCCTGTCAGGATCCTGTAGGAATGATCCCTCAGTTTTTCCAGTGATCATATTGGTCAGCGGTCAAACTGTTGACGAGTTCTGATCTGATCTTGTGAACTTAACCTGCTCCCAAAAAGTTTAGTCATGCAGCATAAATGAATGTGGCAATGTCCGATTAAAAGTGAGCCAACTTTGTGATTCCGGAAAACTTGAGTTAAGCCCAAAGATGGCTTAAGAAACTAATCTCACTTTGTTATTGCTTTTCTCATCTAACATTGAGATGCATTTTCCAAAATGCGGAACTGTTCCTTTATTCTTCAAACTGTCTGCAAATCCATTGCTAAGAAGATGTTTACAGATGATGATGGGAAATATTTCCTGAATCCTGTGCTGTGGCCCTGTGTTTCTTTTTTCCATAATTCATTTCCTGAGTGGTCAGTGGTTTAATTAGCTTTTATATGTGTGTCTTTGTTTTTGTGCCTCTCAAGGCATTGTTCAACACTTTGTTATTCATTAAGGAGTTGGGTCAAAAGAGAAATTTAGTATCAGAGAAACACCAATAACCTTTACTGTTACTCTGTGAAATTGCCTGGCCAACCATAGCACAGAGTAGCTTTTACTTCTCTCCCATCCTCTGCTCTCTGCTGTGGTTTGGCTTCAGCTGTGTTTTCCATGTCCAAAAGTCACTAAGCTTGTTAATTTGCCTCCTAAAGATGACACACTGCTTTTCCTGAAGGTTTGAAGCTCTTGGTGAGAAAGGAAATGCCCAAGTCTTTGTGTGTGTTTAAAGGAAAGGTCCAGACCCAAGGTAAAGACTTTAGCTGGAATCTTTCCATTCTAGCAATAGTTTTCCCTCCAACACTTACTTATGCTGTAATTCTATCTTCTCACTCGCTCGTGCATGTGTACAGTGCATTATTAGGCAGGCATGTCTGGAACTAATAGCTTCCACCCTGCTGTAGAATCTTAGGAAGAAATACTACCTGGCTGCAACCTTTGGCTTCAGACTACTGACTTGTTGAAGTGCCCCCTCCCCAGAAAATCACCTCACTTACACACACACACACACACACACACACACACACACACACACACACACCTATAGCCCCCTTTCAACCTAGTAAACCCCTGGTTTATAGAAACCCTCAGTTTCTGTCCTCCACACACACACACTCTCTCTCTGTTGCCCCCTCCCTTCTCTTTTCGTGACCAGTTTCAGGTTTGTAAGGGGATACCAGTGAACTCCAGAGCGGCCTGTTTTTCTTCAGACCCTTTCATTTGGAGAAACGGACACTCACACTCACCTCTGTCCAACCCCCCATTCTGCTGCACTCTGTCTTTGCACTTACACATGCATTCTTCCTGTAGTTGTTTTAGTACGACCCTCCCCTCCTGTGTGCTCCCTGCTGGCAACAAACTGCTCCGACTGACTTCCTGTCTCTCTGTCCTGCCTTCCTGTGTGTACAGGGATGAATGGACATATTATTCACAGTGATGCAGTGTGCCCCCCCCAATCCTACTCACCTCTTTACACTGCTTTCTGTTCTTTCTCCTCTCCTCTCTGTTTCTTTCATTTTTCTGAGGACAATAGTATGAGCTCACAGTGGTACAACTCAAAACCATTTACTCCCCCACCCCACCCCCCGCTTCTCCGCCACTCTACTGTACCGCAGTATCAGCCCTTGGAGCAGCAAAGACCAGGCCTTACTGCATAAACACAGCGTGCACACGTGCTCACACAGACACACATAAACACAAGGCAAGAAGAATGGGTGATATTGTGCGTTGCCTGTAGCTGGACCGCTTGGTTAAAAATCTTGGACTTGGTCTGTAATTATTTCAGAACAATAAAACCAAAGAGCCTCTTCCTAAAAACAGGAGGACAGCTCAGACATGCAATGTGTTTTTTAAACTTACCATTAAGTCCCACCGAGTAGTGGAAATATCACTCCCTTTCAAGTAGCTCCAAGGTCGGTAAATCCAACCGGTGGTCGCTGCGTCTTCCCCCACACGACCACATACAGTCCCAAAGTAGTGAAATTAATTCCAACAGGTGGCGTACTGCTGACAGTAACATTGAATGTTAGAATCCACTCCTTAACCAGCAGCACATCACATGCAGCAGATACACTGGCCTCAAGCAGTCAAAACAAATGGGTACCGTGCTCCGGGGAAATCCAACGTTGATCAGCTGATCATTCACCGCCACGAGGGCTTCACAGGCGGCTGATCAACAGCGATAATATGTTCCTATTACGGAGGCTGGGATGGGACAGAGGGGTAAAATCTATGGTTGAAGGAAAAAAAAAAGCAAGACTTTGCAAAGTCAACCATTGATTTATTTATTTTTTGCTCCCATGTCCCTTCCCGGGCTCCATATCTTACTGACATGCACCATGGAAGTCACCTAAGGCCCACCTAGGATTTGGCACCTTATTTCATTGCCAAGCCTTGGAGGTGCTTCAGCTGCTGAATCACATAGCCTTTTCTATGGAGAAAATGAATGGGATTTGTAGTTTTGGAAACGGGGGCAGTCAAAATGAATTCTCCTACTTTGCGAACCTATTAATTCTGTGAGTAGGGTTTTATTATCAGTAGGTCAAATCTATAAAAAAATTGTCATTTGGGTCTGTGCCAGTTTACTGTCCCTGTGTTGATTGTGCTCTCCTTCACACTCCATCTCCAGCCACTTCTAGTCTTGTCTCGAAGAGTCATCACAGCAGCATCTAAACAGCTGCCGTGTGTGTGTGTGTGTGTGTGTGTGTGTGTGTGTGTCTACAAGCCCATTTCAGTAATAGAGGAAGGCAGATCTGGGGTGGGGTGTTCAGGAGCGGGCTGGATAGCTGCCGTCAAAACAGCTGAGAGTGACAGCTTGGACCCACGGTGCCAGATTTCTGGGTATGTGTGTGTGGGTGTTGTGTCCATAGCCCAGGGTGTTTTCAGGTATAATGAGTGCTTGCAGCAGTGTGTGTTGCTACTGCATCTAGGCCAGCTCAGAACAGCATCAAGGATAACCGTCACTTTTGTCAGGTCCAAACAATACCGCCTAAAGCTAGAGGCGTGTTTTCCCGTAAACACTAACTGTAGCCACAAAAGGTAACGTTGCAGGAAAAACACGACTTTCCTTGTTCCACGCTGTGTGCGCCAAAATGGGGCTCAAGTATTATGTGACTGGTTGGTTTGCCTCTTGGCAGTGTCTCCAGTGTTTTCTTTTCTTGTTGTATTTCTTTCTGCATATCCATCCACACATTTTTCTACAGCAACATGTCTGACTCTGGTTTGATTTGAGGCAACCCAGACCTGCTGCCTTCAGCCTCAGCCCACAGCAGTTTTAACAGCAAGCAGTGACCATGGTGGTTATGCTGTCTCCATCCATCGTCTCTTTATTTTTGTCTTCCTTTCTCTGGGTTGGAATAAGCAAATTAATCAGTAATAGACATTGAAGTGCAAAGTGGGTGAAACAGTTTGAGGCAGAAGAAGACGTCAGCCTCCTCAGGTTTCTCCCATTTCATGCTAGTTGGTGAGCTCAATGTTTGTCTAAATAGAGAATGAAGATGTGGATGCAGTGATGTAATTTGTTCAAACAATACCACGCCCTCACCTACTTAGTGCCAGGACAAACCAACAGGTGGCTCCTGTGACTGGGCAGAAAGCAAAACAAAAATGCTGTTAGACTCAACAGTGATCTGTACAACAAATGACTGGATGTTGCCACATGGCCAGAAATGGACATTTATGACAAATGTGTAGCTCTACATCAAGGAAGTGATGTTAAATTAGACAAATCTTGTTGGGGTGTCGATGCCTGTTGGCATGGTGTGTCATTGTGGTGCATTACTTGTGGCCCAGATTCAACAGTCAATAGCAGGGAATGCTCATGTTAACAAGGTAAACAAAAAGAGTCTTCTTCCCTTGGGCGTGCACATCCTGATTGTCCCCCTTACGTGATTGGTCAATGCAGCGCCTTTGCTGGATGATGTCACTGCCCAGTGCGGCGAGGGTGAAAATATTATAGAAGGTCACAAACAGCTTCAGTTAGAAGCTCATGTGCAGTTCCTGATTACGTAGTTAAAATGTTTCAAAACGCACCTGCAGTATTTTGCATTCTGTGATTTTCAGTCAAATAAGACTATTTTTCCCGTCATGTATTTTGTTATTGAATAGTTCTTAAAAATAGTGTTAAAATATCGTCTGTTCTTGTTCTTATGAGCCCAATATTGTGTATCATGTCTCATCTTGTGAGCTAAGTGTATCGTCACACCCCTGTTCATTGTGTTTTGTGTCAGAAGCTACTTGGTTAGGTTAACTTAACAATTGAGTATTGAATATATTATTTGAAGATTTTACTGAAACTTTGGACTGTTTTTGTTTTGTTTTCTGATTTGAGAAATAATCCAATCTGTGATCTGAACCTTGAATTTTCTGATCCCCACCCCTACTTTCTATGATTGCTAGTCACCGTTGTCTGTTGCCAGGAACATGGTGACTTTGTGGTACTGTGAAATCATGTTCATTGTGGGCAAGTTGTTATACAGAGGATATTGGAGAGCTAGAGCCGCTCCTCTCCCTTTGCTGAGTTGTGGTTTGGTGGCGGGACTAGTGAGCAGAGTGAAAAGTTTATGGATATGGCTCGTGCAGACAGAGCCAGACAGCCCTCAGTGCTCCAGAAGGGGGGAGGAGGTGGAAGAAGGAGGGAAAAGAAAGAGGAGAGCATTAGTAAAGTAGAATCCCAGAGCCAGATTACAAGACTCGCACTCATCTGGATGGAAAATGTGACTATGTTGTCTGGAGGTTCACAACCCACTCCTTACTGGCTCATGGGATGATGACCCTTACAGAAGGATGAGATGGAAACCTATCATCTAGAGGAGAGGCGTGTTAACTCAGACAAAGGTAGAGCAAAGAGGAGAGAAACCAGAAAAGATCAGAGCAGGCTTTACAACATCTACAGTACATGGATAAAAATGTTTTTTTCAGATCCTTCTAAGAAATTCTGTTTTGCACTATTGACGCTGGTGTCTAATGTCAACCAGGTATATTGTGGAGAGCTTTGGTTTAGCTTTGGTTGGGTTGCACAGCCATATATTATGCAAAATGGAGCGTGCTGTCGGAATCACTCTTCATCCTAATGTGACTGTTATGGGCCCATGAGGGGTTTTGGGGCTCGGGTCATGGCCCCCTTTATTTAATTTTATCCCCATTAATGTCACATGAGATTGCGGTCGCTTTTTCTTTCTACATATCCTCCAGCCCTCACGCTCCTCTGATTAGCTTAGGCTTTCTGTCGCCTTCTGATGCTCCTCATGGATTGTGTGTGCTTGTTTTGCAGTTGAGGTGTTTGTGCATGTGTTGCGTTGTTGTTGCTGTCTAATTACAAGGCTGCCATCTTGAGGCTTTCTTTTGCAGCCTTGAGAGGCGGGACACTGGCTCACTCCCCATCACTGACATTGTGTGATGAGGAAATTATACACAAACATGTACGTACACACACACACACACACACACACACACACACACACACACATGTACACACACACACACACACACACCGGCCACATGACAATAACACATGTTGTCAAAGCAAGTATCCACACCCGGTCATTAGCGTAGACACGGGCTCTGTGTATGTGTGTTTGTGTTGTAGAGTCATAATGCAACAGAACTCCTCTGCTCCAGCCTTTTAATGAGAAAAGAACAAGGGACACTGCTGCTGGCACAGTGTTTAGATCTGTGTTTACAAGAGAGCAGTGCCGAAGTTAGCGATGGGGGAAGGGGCAGGTTGGTCACAGAAACATTTAGAGTTCTCACTTCTCTTTGTGGTAATGAGAAACTGCATTCTCAGCAGTTACACAAAAGCAGCATCAACAGCCACTGACAGCCAGACAGGCAGCTGACACTGCCTGCCTGTGAGTGTGTGTTTGAATGAGTGTGTGTGAGGGGAGGCTATACTGAACTGCAGACAGGATGGAGGCCAAAACCGTCCGCTTTCTGTACAGCCAGCGCTGTAAAGGTAGGAGAGCTTGGGTAGTTTAGCTGCACAGGCTGGCAATGGAGTGTGTGTACATGTTGTTTCTTAACTCTTTAAAGGGTGCACAGCATTGGCAGGCAGCTGTAAGAGCATAATCTGTCAGTTGTCAGCACTGATGTAGCTTAGCACTAGGGCTGTACGCAACCAAAAATTTTGTCAGAATGTTGTCATTTGACTGTTCAGTGCAAACATTTGACTAATTGTTTTATGTCTGTCTGTCATGACATGAATTTTACTGATGAACATCGGTAATCAAATGCAAAAGAGTGACAGGAATGTATTTCTGAGCATTTAAAAATCAATAAAGACAGCTGCATATGATGCAGCACTTAAATTGGGGCTTATTTAAATTGACGATATAATGTCGGGCTGCCATATGAATCCCTCAGAATAATGAGGCAAGAACACACTTGTATATCTGAATACAGGCAATTCTTGTTCTGGGCAGCGGTTTGCTCAATACTAGCTGACAAAATAAAAAAGGTTTGACTAGGAAGGACTTAGTGGACTGAGAGGTCTCTCGACTGATGATTGACTAGTTGACTTTCAGGGGGCAGCCCTACTTATCACCGTGTGTGTGTGTGTCCTTTAAGTGTATACATTGATGTGCGTGTTGCTGGATGCTGTTTGTCCTCCTGTCTATAAGTGCAATGTGCGTTACTCTCCAGAGGACGTTTCTGTAGCCAGTGATTGAATATGGTTTCGGAGTGCCTCTGCACTGAGTGCACTCTATTAATTTGAGGCCAGACTGGACCGCAACACAGGGGAAAATGAAATGTGATAAGCTGGGATAAATGATCGCCTCTGGAGATCTCTGTGTGTGGAAGAGGATAGCTGACTGCACATATGCATATAAATGTGGTGATGTACACACATGTACAGCACCGTGTGCTTATCTGGTGGGAGAGGGATGGATTCCAGCCGGGACTCTAAGCTGATGCTTCAGGGCTCTGCCAGGTGTTTTCACTGCATCTGAATTCGTCCACATCAGCTGTAAACAGGCAACGATTTTAGACTTGAATATCTTACACATTGTTGTGGCACATATCTTAATAGCACTGCATTGTCAGCCATAACGTGTAACGCAGCCATAATGCAGCTACTGTGCGTCCTAAGCTGTGTGGATAATTGTGTATAGTTAATATTTTTGGAGCAAAGAGGTTTTAGATTTTACAAGAAATGTGTAGGATGTCCTTTGTGGCTTCACTGTGTTGATTACACCTGGATCGTATTTGCTATAATGAAATAAAGACACTTCTTCTCTCTCCACCCCTGTTCTCTTCATCGTGGCAGAGATCCGTGCCCAGGTGGTAGAACAGCTCAAGTGTCTGGACCAGCAGTGTGAGCTGAGGGTGCAGCTGCTTCAGGACCTGCAGGACTTCTTCAGGAAGAAGGCCGAGATCGAGATGGACTACAGCCGCAACCTGGAGAAGCTGGCTGAGAGATTCCTCACCAAGACGCGCAGCACCAAGGACCATCTGCTCAAGTATGGTGCACACAGAATGCACTAGACACACTGGGCTTCAGGTTGTTGCAGCTTAAGGCCCTGCATGCATTTCAGTTTGGCATGCTCTAGACAGCCTCTCTTTTAAACATTCCAAGATGCTGTGTATATGTGTATAGTTTGCATATATAGTGTATAGTGCATTTGTATAGTTTTAGTTTATTTTAGTCCAAGTCTTTGGACAAAAATTCATATTAGTGTTAGTTAACTTTTAGGCTTTTGTTAGTTTTAGTCAACGAAAACTAAAGACATTTCAGTCCAGTTTTTGCCATCTTTAATGTTTACATCTTCTGTGCATTTTGAGGCCATAGCTGTTGCCCTTATTGTTTAGTTACCATGGTTACAGGTGTTGATGTAGTCTGTCGCAAGTGGAAAAAGCGCTGTGCTGCAGAGCAACATGTGATGTAGAAGCTCACACACATTCTGACTGAAATCTCAAGTCACTGGGTTTGGCTTCAGAGGAGAAGCTAAATCGTTGCACAACATAAATACAGTGGGATTTCTGACAAGAATATCTAAATGGTTAACTGCCGGGAACATGCTCATTTTATAGCAATGCTGAAAATAACTTAAACCACAACACTTCATGGTATATTATCTTACCTTATTATCATAAACGTCTCTGTGCTGCCTGGGTTTTTGCTGTTTGACGCAGGTGTGTTTTTGCATCTTCTTGTCTAATTCTCAGTGGATTTGAGAAGCGGTAATTTCAGATGACAGAACATCACTGAATGTAATGTTCTTATTAACAGTGCAGCAACTCAAATGACTAAAAAGGGTCTCGCCCAATATTTTTCATTAAAGTTTTCATTGACGGAATTAACACCTCTAGATGAAACACCCCCCGGTTTCTTTATTTAGCTCTTTGACAGTACAGAGGGTTTTTTGAGCCTGATGCCCTCTTTCCTGGGAAAAGAGAAGTAGAGGCAGACTAGGAAATGAAACAGAACGATGCCTGAAAGAGATGGTGCCAGAGGTCACGCTGGTGTGTGTCAGTCTGTAAAACACTACCTTGTGACACAGTGTGATCTAATGGAACTGGTTTATTGTACATTTCATTAACACTGTATGATCATTTCTGTCATGTGTGCGTCCTGTAAGTCTGTTTACGTTTGTGTGTGGACCTGTAACTTTTGCCAGAAATGGCCAGGTGGTGATTTTGTGCTCTAACTGTTTAGCAGTGTCTTGCTGTGTGTGTGTGTGTGTCCTTGCCCAAACAGGGATTCTCTCTCACCAGAGAAGGTCTCTCCTCACTCTTTCTCTCCCTTGTCTGTCCTGCTCTCATTCACACAGTCATAAATATTAAGATGCAGCTCATCAGCTTTAGCAGCATTGTGATGCATTCTTGTATATCTTATCTGTCCGGTGGGCGTGAGCAGTAAGTTTTCCTGTATGTAAGCGAACACTAATCATAAATCACACGTACCAATTCAGTGGAGCCAACACAGGCACATGGAGGCAGAGGGTGTCTTCTGTTGAGCTAATTATGAAACCTTGCATCCTTGCTCCTCCATCTTTTAGCCCGGGACATGGGCATCGACCACGCACCAGCAACCCGTGGTGATGTGGCGTGTCATTTGTGGGACAGTTTTATGTCATCAGTAATTACACACTCTTCAAAATAATACTGTGGGTTTGAATAAAGATGACTGTAGATCGAAGCCATCTCTCTCGTTCACGCCCGCATCAGGCGGACTTAAGAAATGACATGAAAGTGAGAAAACAAGGAGACAGACTTTTTGTTGGCCGCTCAGGTAAGTGCTTACTCTTACTACTCTTAATTAATCTGCCAATCATTAACAGCAGAAGTAAGCAAGTGTGCAGGAGCATCTTTTATCTTAGCATCCTGATTCATTATACTGCAGGTCATTAATATGTTTCTGGGAGAATAACGGTTTATTTTTAGGTTACCAGATTTGATAATTATACTATAATTTAACTTTAGAAATATTATATCTGTAGGTGTTTTTGTCAGCTCATTACTACAGAGCAAATCTATTAAGAAAGACTGGACTTTTCCTCTTCAGCTCATCTTTTGTCTCTTGCTCGCTGATTTCCAGTTAACCATGACCTCCTCTGTAGCCTTGCTCTTTTTTGTCCTGCACTTTTATCTTTTTTTTTTTTCCCCAAAGTATCATGCACTTTTCCAGAAACATTCATTTATCTGCTGGGGGTGAACCTTAATCTGTGCTCCCTTACACGCACACACACACACAGGCACAGACTAAAAGGAATTGATAGGTCCTCTAAACGAAACCCAATGCCATCCAGGAGGACCCCCAGCCAACATTCACACATCCACACACCCTCCGGCTCAGATCAATATTGAGGCAGTTGCCTGTGTGTTTCCCTGTGTTGCATGTGGGGGGAGGGACAGAGAGCAGCAGAGAAGGGAGGTCAAAGGTCAGCAAATAAAATGTGTAGTTTAGCAGGTCCGCTACTGCAGCTGCTGTCATAAGGCAACAAAACACTTGACTTACTGACAAGTGTTCAGTCTTTACTGTTCATCTCTTTCTGCTTTTCTGACTTTTTTTTTTTGATTTCTCTTCTTCCAACATCTGTCTATTTAACAGTCTCCCTGCATCTGCTGCTGCTCCGTCCGGGTGCCACTCTGGAATTTCAGCTATTTCCCAGTTATGTGAGCGTTTTTTTTGTGCGAGTCTGAATCTAGGTGTGTGTGTGTGTGTGTGTGTGTGTGTGTGTGTGTGTGTGTGTGTGTGTGTGTGTGTGTGTGTGCGCTTGCCTGTTTCTTCGTACAACCAGCCGTTGATGCTGCTCCAAGCACTGTGGGGTGTGAGGGATGTGTGTGCTGATCCTGTGGAGACTCCTGGTATTCCTGCTATTTGGCAGGCTGCACACAGCAGTGGTGGTGGGGTTACACGGTTTAGCTGAATTGTGCGCGTCTGTGTGTGTGTGCCCTGAGGCTGACAGGCTGATTGGTCACATGGAAAAGCCCTCACAAGCCGTACACTGATTCAGACCCCTACCCTTATGCTGCGTATTAGGCCAGTCTCGCTGTTAATAAGCTGCAGCCCTTACACAGCCCATAGCTACAGCTACGTATTATTTCACTGTGGTTTTGAGGATTGTATGACCACATATGACCTGAAAAATGGCTGTTCTACATCTGCTCTGGCTGTATTCATTTAAGTCTGCCCAAGCTTACCCTCTCTATAGTGTTTATGGAGCTTCAAAATACACAATCAAAAAAAAAATCACACTACAGTTTTATCTAAGGTTGAGAATCAAGACTCTCTTCTGAGTTGCAGAATGATTAAAAATTGAGGATTTATTCATAAAAGTCCTTTTTGAGTCATCTTTATGCTATAGAATATTTTTTTGGAAACTAGGAGTAGGTGGTAATTAAAAAATCTTTATGAATATGATAACATTTAACTGAGATGCAGCCTTTAACAACAAGATGAGATTTAAAGTGTGTCACAGTGTTAAAATAACTTACTATAAATACTACAATATGCAATATATTGATGTTCTATCTGATGTAATTATGTGTATACACACTTTGGCTGTTATTTTGTCAAACCAGACCTGTTTCCTACTGCATCCTTGTCAGTCAGATTATTGAACCATGTTCTCAGTGTATCTCCATCTTGTTGCCTTGACACAGCAGTTGCTCCCAGTATTTAGTTCAACTGTTCAGTTGGACCAGTCTGCCACCAGTGAGACTCCCTTTAATACTATGTGCTTTGATACTGAATGTAAACGACCATTTGGCATTTTCCCTCCAGTGTTAGTCATTGGTGGCACCTCACATGAAAACTCACTATGTTCCCAGCATGCACCATGTGACCTTGAGAGGGTCAGTGACATTTCAGTGTTTACCTTGTGATAGCTGAGGGTAGGGACAGGGTCAGGTGATCTGACCATTACCATGGTGATTGTCAGCGGTGGGCTGAGGGTGACATGGAGCTGGAGAGGCTGACTGGTGAATAGAGGAGCTACTGCCTCGTTTTGGTGGAGGAAAATGTTGTGCAACCAATGGAGATGGACTCAGTGGAAAGGAAAGAGGCATTAGTGCGAATGTGGAGTAGAAAGTGATACAAAACCAACTGTGTCCACAGGATCGTCACTCAAGTTTCAGTATTTTAGCTTTGATCTTTTTATTCTTGCATTCTGTTAGTAATCGGGCTATCTTAAGGGTGACGGTCAGTACCAGCATATCACATCACAGTCTGACTCATCTCATCAAATCCAGTTTTCCCACACATACACAACCCTCCCCACAGACACGGTCTTCAGTTTATAGCCATTTGTCAAAGACTTTTTCTGTCTTTCTGACCCTGTGTATGCTTGGGTCACTGCTCTACTTTTCCTGACCCCCATCTGTGTGTGTGTGTGATGTAATTCCCTTCAGCCCTTTGCTGTCTCTGTCCTGTTAAAGCTGCTCTTAAAGGCACACAGACCCTCTTTTATCCACTTATGCTCATTCATAATCCATTTTGCCCACTAGATCATCCATGGATCACCCATACTGTACACACACGCACATGGCATGCCCACACTCTGAAAGGGGTTGTGTTGTCATGTAAGCAGGGCATTGGCAGCCTTGTTTAGTGTAATGACTTTATGGGTACTTGACAAAAAACAATGAAACAGTGTTGAGCTATTAAACTGCTGGAGAAATCATTAGTTTTTAAATCTTTCTCTTTCTGACTCTTTTCCTCTTCTCTCTTTCCTTTTTTTCCTTATTCCTTTCTGCGACAGCTGTGCTTGTGGGGCGTCTTTACTGTACTCCTTCCTGCTGGGTTTTGTACCCTGGCTGAATTCCCTGTTTGGGCTGGTTAATGAAAACACAGCATAGGTGTGTGTGTGTGTGTGTGTGTGTGTGTGGACGTGTTTTTCCTGCTACGTGGGGACTTCTTCCTGACTCCATACCAACTCATGAGGACCCATTTCACGGTGGGGACCTAAATTGAGGTCCCCATGGGCAAGAAATTGAATTTTAGGGTGGCAACATGGTTTAGGGTCAGGATGAGGTTAGGGTTAGGTTAAGGTTAGGGTCAGGGTTAGGGTTAGGCAAGTAGTGGTACTGGTTAAGGTTAGGGTTAGTCTACAGGAAATGCATGTAAGTCAATGTAAAGTCCCCATGGACTACAAAACATAAACTGTGTGTGTGTATGCACTCGTGTATATACACACATATACATTGAACTTATCATTTCAATGATATGCTTTTTATTGAGGTCGCAGTTAAAGGTGGTGTTGTATTTATATTCAGAGGTGAAAGGGTCAGAATATTAGGAACACCTCTGAATATAATGTAGTCCAGTACAACACCACCTCTAACTATGAGCTCAATAATAAGCATATCATTGAAATGATACATTTGATAATTTCACCAAAAACTGAAACATTTTGAGCTTCATAAACACAGATGTTCAAGCAGAAGTGTTGCATTGAATTGTACAGGTGTACCTAATAAAGTGGCCCGTGAGTGTATATTGTATGTGTGTGCATCTATCAGCAGGGTGAAAATTTAATGGATGAAAGAGATTTGATACTAGTGATTTATCTGAAACTATGCTTGGAGATCCTTGAACACTCCGTGTCTCTGTGTGTAGGAAGGAGCAGAGCATTTTATCTCCTGTGAACTGCTGGAACCTGTTGCTGCTTCAGGTGAAGAGGGAGAGCCGCGACCGTGCCACCCTGTCCGACCTCTACCTCAATAACATCATTCCACGCTTCGCACAGATCAGCGAGGACTCGGGACGCCTCTTCAAGAAGGTAACATTGACACAAACACACGTAGGTTTGGACATGGATTACAGTTCTCTCACTGGCTTTGTTTTTAAAAGGTAGATGCTCCACCTAAACAAATTCAGACACTGAAGAAGCAAGAGAATACATCACTTTTAGCCTGATATCCTAAAGCCACATTATACTTTTGCCCTGTCCATCCATCTCACCTCCATCTGTTTTCTGTCTAGGCTGATTTATCAAGTGACAGAAAGTTAAGCTGAACCTGAGGCCAGGAGAGTTTATACTGAATCTTTCATAGACTTCCCTCATTCCTGTCTCCTCTGATCTCTGCCTTGTTTGTCTGAGGAAAAACAAGACAAGGAAAGAGGAAATCTGGAGGAAAAACAGAAATAGAATCAAGGGAACTGGAAAATAAAGATGGGGCATCATGAGAGGACACGAAAAGAAGGGATGAAGTGAAATCTCTGGAGATCTGAGCTTAGTGTGACCTTGCAGAGCAAATACCAAGGCTGAGTCCTCCCCTGGGCGACAGCTGTTCATCTCCACGCTGGACGTACTAGATCAGATACACAAGCTCAGAGAGGCAGTGCATCACATATAGAAACAAACAGTAATTTAGTGAGTGTGTGTTTTACTTGTTCTAGTTTTAAGTCACAGTGATGTATTGATTTGCATGCATCCATTTTTGTTCTGCACAAGTTTCAGAGAGAACATTTCTGAAAGGTGCTTTTTAAATTAGACCTGGCTTAGATTAAAATGTGACAGGCCTAAGGTAAAGATCAAAGATACACATGCAGTGACAATGGATAAGGATAGGTTTAGTCTTTTTTGTAATACAAGTATGTAATCTAAATCTAAGAGTGTGTGTTTGTGTATGCCTGGTATTACTCACACTCTGGGGACTGAAACTTATTTACTCACTTTATTTTTGAAATATTGTGAAATTCTTATGATGCAGCAACATGATGCCTATGACAAATTTCCCCAAAAGGACATTAAAGTATCTGTCTGTCTACCTACCTATCAATGTGGGTGCTTGGCCTTCTTTATCAGTACTGTGTAAATAATTGAATTTTAGCTTGGTTTAAGGTTAGGGTTAGGCAAATAATGGTTAGGGTTAAGGTAAGCCTCCAGGAATGAATCTAAGTCAATATAAAGTCTCCACACACAAAACAAATGTGTATATGTGTGGATGGCAAAGTGACACAGTCTGTGTCATGGCAGAGGCTGCTGACTTCTAATATGACAGGTTCTCCTTGATCTGTGTTTACAGTCCACTCACAGCCATTGTTTTAATTTATAATAATTTTACTGCGTATTTGATGCACCTGTACAAAAAAACCCCACTGTTTCTCTCTTTGTCTCTACCCATCCCTGTTGGTTGAGTTATGGATATTGAATTCTATTTTTCTCAAACACAGGATGTTCTTTGGCACAAGGGTTAATTCCAACATGGCAGGTTCATAAACAGGCCGCACACATATATACAGAGAATTCTCTGATGGTTAATTAAGTAGGTAATTAGCTCATTTATAACATTTCCAGTCGGTGGCATCAATCCCAATAGTGCCCGGGGCACAGCATACTCGTACACAACTAATGGAGATGAACACCGGCACAACCCATTTCAGAGAACACACATTCATCTCGGCTAGTGTTGAAAGCAGTGCAGACTGAGCAGTAGGAGTGTGTGTGTGTGAGATCTAATTAGTCAAACTGTATTAATGAGGACACAGTGTCAACCTGGACCACAAACATCAAGGCTAATAAAGTGTCAGTCGCTAGTTTCTGTTGCGGTAGCCACACTACATGACCACAGGCAAGATGAGTACTCCAAAGGTCAAGCTCCACAGTTGAGAGATAGGAGGGCTCAGTCATGGCTGATGGCTCTTTGATTGGCCATAGTCTGGCTGCTTGACACCCATTACGAGCCTCCTACAGCACTTTAAAGCGAGAAGGCTAGACAACCTCAGGTATCTTGTTACCTCTTTCGCCTGCTGCATTACCTTAAATCTCTCCCCTCTATGGCACGGAGCCTTGTGTTCATGACCTTTCTGCTCTTTCACTTAAATTCATCATAATGGTTTCTGTCTCTTTTTCCTTCATAAACTCCCCCACCTCTCTCAGACCACCCATTTTTTTAATCACCCCACCTCTGGCACCCATCTATAACCCACTCTTCTGTGCTCTCTTCCAGGAGGAGACAGATGCTCCACATGTGCTGGCGAAATCTGTTCTTGTTTTCATACCGCATTCCTCGTACACTTTTTTTTTTTTTTTTTTTTTCTCTCCCCCTTTTTTCCTTTTTTTTTTTTCTCCTGTTTTCCTTCATACTTGTCCCTTGCTTTATTTTACCTGTCTGCTTTCAGTGTAGCTCACTTTTATTTATATGCCCCTGAAATCATAAATTAGTAAAATGTGTATGAAACTGTGTGCACACATATTGGAGCTAGTTTATGCCTCTGTTTTCATCACTATTAAAACCCAGACTGAATGGTGTCTTTTTAATAGCTGGTCCCAACATATTTAAACAAACGTATGAGAGTTGTTTATGTGTGTACATTTGTGAATGCATGTGGAGTCTCCTGATTTGCAGGTTGCTGTGAAATCATCAATTACAGTGGCTCCTGAAAGTCATGTCTGGAGAGTGGTACTCCCTGTCTGTCCACTTTGTCTCTTTTTGGCTTTGTCATGTTGCCTCTTTCATCCTCTTGCTTCCTCTGACTCATTCTTTCTGCCGTCATGTAGCGATCGGTATGTGTAGCTTCCTCCTCCAACTCTTCATCCATTCAGTGAGATATTCTAGTCTTGACTGATGATGGGGTAGTATGCCTGACCACATGGCTGAGTGTGTATGGATGGCATTAGCAAACAGAGAGGTGACGGAGTAGATGAACAGACAGTAGAATTGCAGCTAATGGTTGGACATTCTCAATCACAATCTGTCTTTTTCCCCACCTTTTCAGAGCAAAGAGGTTGGCGTACAACTCCAGGAGGACCTGATGAAGGTCCTTAATGAGCTTTACTCGGTAAGAGAAACCACTTTGATTAAACTAACTATATGTAAATCAATCATTATGCGTTTTGATCACTTGCATTCTTTAATAAGAAGAGTATTTCACTACATGCAATTGCCAGGGTTAGCAGTCTACCTAATAAACTGCTAACTGAGATTTAGGTCTTTTTAATCTGTCAGGGACATCTTTATTGTCTGACTACACATCCATGGTACTACCAGAAGGACTGGGTTTAACTGTGTGTGTGTGTGTGTGTGTGTGTGTGGGCGGGCAAAGTTTCCTACTACAGCATGACTCTGAGCAGCAAGTAGCCGTATAGCTTTAGTACAGCCAAGCCCTCAAACTCTGGTCTTATGCTGTAATTATAGTATAGTAAGAGATAGAAATCAATCTGGTTTGAGTGATGTGCGCATGCATACTCATAGACCAGTGTGTCTGACTGCAGTGTTCTGAGGGGGGTTTCAGTAGTATAATGATGGCTCTGGTTTGTCAGAATAAGGCTGACGCTGCATGCACACATACTCCTTTCATGTGTTTAACCCTTAGTCATACAACAAAGCACAGCAGTGTTGTACAGTAAAGGAGACTGTATGTGACTCATTCTCTAAAATGTTGTGGAGTGCCAGTGCTGGAGGTCTGTCTGTGCACTGTGCACTTCGGTGCTCTGCTCTCTTCATGATGCTGGCTGGCATAATCTCACGCATGATCCATAGCCAGAACTGGAAGAGACACACTGGGAAACTACACATTGTGTATCTACAAATCTCCTTTGTTCCCAGGTGATGAAGACGTACCACATGTACAACACTGACAGCATCAATGCCGAGTCCAAGTTGAAGGAGGCAGAGAAACAGGAGGAGAAGCAGATGGGACGCTCCGGTCGACAGGACGACAGACAGACGCCACGCTCCCCCGATGCCCTGGCCGCTATCAAGGCTGATGAGAAACCTGTCCGACGCTCTAGCGTCAAAAAAATCGAGAAGATGAAGGAGAAGGTGAGCAGGGCCTGGTCTGGAAGGGGAGGGAAGAAGAAAGCTGTTGGAGTGCACTCCACCTGTTGTCACGCTGACTTGTGTGTGTGCCTCATGAATGATTTAAGAGCGTATGACTGGCTCATTGCTAACCTTGTCTGTTACAGCTGGGGCCTGTCACAGCAACATGGCTCACCACTTCATATTAGCTATAATCAATACTGAGGCGTTTCACTCTAACACCCATTATCCTTCTCCCTTCTGACCTCTCTCTCTCTCCCTGTCATTACCCTGTTCTTTCCTTCTTTGCTCTCATTTCATAATCTCTCTCTCCTGTCAGAGACAAGCTAAGTACACAGAGAACAAACTGAAGGCCATCAAGGCCCGGAATGAGTACCTGCTGGCTCTTGAGGCTACCAACAGCTGTGTCTTCAAATATTACATCCACGACCTCTCTGATATCCTTGATGTGAGTATAAACACAAATTGTTACTCCGCTGGAGCAGCTAACATCTGTGTACATATTGCACTCTGTGTGTGTATCCAAGTCTCCCTGCATTCACGCCAGTGGTGGATCCTTGGTTGGCCTCTTTACATTAGCATCAGAGCACCTAAAGAAGGCAGCAGGCTGGTCCCTCTGTCTCCATGTTTTCTCTTCGGAGTCATTTTGCTTTCCAGCACTCCATCCACTAGAGCAGTGTCATGGACAGCCAGCAGCAAAAACAGCCAGATAGCATGGAAACGCTTCATTCTCTGGTCGATAGTAATTCTTCAGTGCCTGCTGGACTGATGGAAAAGTCGATAGCGAGTGTTCATTCACTCACTTTGATTGATGGCACTGACACAGTTACTGAACAAAACCTGCTGCTGTGGTCATTTAGTGGTGTCTCGTGTTTTTTTGTTGTCGTTGTTGTTTTTTAATTAAGCAAACACACTTTTTAATACAATTTGCCACAGATCAGGTGCCAGCTATAGGCAGTGCTACCCTATACAGTACAATGTGACAGAAGTGTGTAACGCTATAACAACAATAGGGCAGGGATCCAGCTGCGTATTTCTGTCTGAACCTGATCTGTGTTTGAGAGTGTGGCGTCTGAACCCAACCTGGACCCGACAAGCTTATAGTATTTAATGTCCGAACCCAACCCAGGCCCGGCGCAGTTGAGTTTGTTTTTTTCCCTTAGCATTAAGCAAAGCACACATTTGACTTCTCCAGCCGTCTAGCCTAAAGTTGGACCTGCACGTTTTGACCCGACCTGGACCTGAACATAATTTATACATTTCTGTCCAAACCTGGCCCAAACCCTCAGGTACTGACGAGTCCCATCAGGCTTGGTTCGGGTATCCACACTCTAACCAACAATTCTTACATTTTATGCCATGAGTTTTAGATGTATGCGTGTGTTTGTGTGCACAACAGTGCTGTGACCTGGGGTACCATGCCAGCCTGCACCGCGCCCTGAGGACCTACTTATCAGCAGAACAGAATGTAGAGGCATCCAAACACACCGGTCTTGAGACATTGGAGGGAGCGGCAGAAAGTTTGGAGCCTAATGGGGACAAACAAAAACTGATGGAGACCTACAATAACGTTTTCTGCCCGCCTGCTCGCTTTGACTTCCAGTCCCACATGGGAGACACGGTACAGTTCTTGTGTTTGTCAGAGTGAGGACAATTTTAAATGTCTGTTGTAATAGATTTGCTAATGCTCTGTCTGTGTGTGTGTGTTTGTAGATGGGAGTGATGTGTGCACAGCAGCCTCTCGAAGGCGAGCTGCTCCAGAGATGTCAGCAGCTGCTGTCCCGCCTCTCCACACTCAAAATTGAGAATGAAGAGGTCAGTTGTGTTTTGGCTTCCTCTGTTATTATTCATCCATCTGTGCCATCTTCCCTCCCTTGCAGCTGTCTCGTGTGTTGATCACAGCTTTTAAATGATATCTGGTGTTCTCTTCTTTTCTTGCCCGTCAGGTGAAGAAAACTATGGAGGCCACTCTGTCCACCATCCAAGACATGGTGACGGTGGAGGACTACGATGTGTCGGAGTGCTTCCACCACAGCAACAGCATGGAGTCAGTCAAGTCCACTTTCAGTGAATCCTATCTCAGCAAGCCCAGCCTGGCCAAGCGACGGGCCAATCAGCAGGAGACGGAGCAGTTTTACTTCACAGTCAGTCTAGTGTTAATGTCATAGATTTCTCAGAAGCAAGCTTCTAATTGACTGCGGTGTAATCTGCAATTATATATGACCATGATCTGCATATGATGTGACTGTGTGTGACTTGTAGAAGCTGAAGGAGTTTCTGGAAGGCAGGAACCTGATCACCAAGCTGGAGGCCAAGCATGACCTTATCCAGAAGACCCTGGGAGAGAGTGAGTGGGACTGCCAGTGTCCTTCATACCTTTTATTGTCCTTATGTCCCGTTTATGTGAGTGTGTGATGGCACTGGGAGCATCACAGTAGGAGGGAGGTGGATTCAGGAAAAGGTCAGATGTCCAGAGGCAGAACAGAGAGATGAATGGTGGAGTGGGATATAGCAGAACCTACGCAGAGAGTCACAATGAGTTTAATTTATCAAGGTGTGTGTGTGTGTGTGTGTGTGTGTGTGTGTGTGTGTGTGTGTGTGTGTGTGTGTGTGTGTGTGTGTGTGTGAAGGGCTAGGTCACAGGGACAGTGACCATACTGTATATGGATGCAGCTGTGTGTTTAAGTGGAGGTGTGGTGGGGGGACTAGTATACAGAACCTCTCCTTTAGGAAGTTTGCTTCCCTGCTCCATCTGAAGCCTATCTCATCCTCTCGTTTCTGTCACAACCTCCCTCTCCTCCCCCTCTTCCTGTTTCTTCCCGCTTTAGGTCAGAAGACTGACTGTTGCCTTGCCAGGTAGGTGTGGTGAAAGAAGGAAATATACCCCCACATAAACACACACACACTTCTATATACCATAGCAGTGTTTAAGCTAGAGTTCTTGGCAGCCAGGGGTATTATTTCCCCCATCACTGTTTAGAGATATTCTCAACATGTGTGCATGTGTGTCTGTGTATACAAACAGAGCGTTACCAGAGTTGTGAGTATAAATAGTCTTTCTCTGGAGACATAATGACAGAGCGCTATTTCTTTCTCTCTTCTTTCCCCCCCATGCAGTGGACGGAGAAACTCGACAGTACGGAAGCAGGTAATTATCTGTTGTGTGTGTTTGTGTTTGTTTCTGTGCAGCTATTAGCGTCTCAGTCATAGCTGCTCTAGCTCGAGTGGCATGTTTTCTCACAGTAGCCTGTGCCCACAATTTTTGATTATTATCACAGACCTGTTACTTATTTAAACCAATACACAAATGCATATGTTTATATTTAAAGTGGAATCAGTTCAGTGTGTTGGTGTACTGTCATGGAGTCTGAAATAACACATTAGTGATCAAAAGAAACTCCTCCTGGGGAATTTCATGTTTGTGGCTCCCCCATGTGGATGGTTTGTGTATTGGACATCAGCTGCCCCTTTACAGAGAAATCAGTTTATTGTTCATTTAAAATTATAGTCGAGATTCAGCAACTCTTTTCACAACAAAGGGTACTTGTATCATCCAACATACATTCCCCAGCCTCACCTCCCACAGATTTTTGGAAACCCCAAACAAACAAAGGGAAAAAACTAGAAAAGCGCCGTCTCCTAGCAACAGCTGAGTACCGCTCCCACCCTCTCTCCTTCATGCCAGAGACCATTCCTG
>NW_018127898.1:1699973-1709836 GCF_001952655.1 Monopterus albus | reverse complement strand
CACACTGATGCATGTGTGTGTGCAGATGTGTGTGTGGAAATCCTGCTGACAAATGTGCTGTGTTATTTTCCACATCAGCCTCCAGTCTTCTCTCTTCTCTAACCGGAGCCATTCCTCCCTCCCTCTCTCCCTGTTGTAGGACTTGGGTGAGACCATTCCTCTGATTGTCGAGAGCTGCATCCGCTTCATCAGTCACCATGGTGAGTGGAATTCTCCACTGAAGACACAAGTTTAGCATCAGCTTTCCCTTTACTATGATTGATTACATTATTATGTCAAATGTGATTGGTACTTGATCAAATTAAAGTGTGAATTTTACTAAAAATGCAAACTCTCCACAACTTGATTTAATAAGCACTGTTGTGGGTTTATGTCTGTGCAGGCCTGCAGCATGAGGGCATCTTCAGAGTGTCAGGCTCTCAGGTGGAAGTCAACGACATCAAGAATGCCTTCGAGAGAGGTACGACTGCAGTTTTCCGCAGGAAAAGATTTAAACGGAATGTGTTTGTCCGTTGCTTCAATATCTTTTCTCACCCTTCTCCCTCCTCTATCTCTCTCCCTCCCTCTCTTCTCCGGATGTAGGTGAGGACCCTCTGGCAGGGGACCAGAATGATCACGACATGGACTCTATCGCTGGTGTCCTGAAGCTCTACTTCAGAGGACTGGACCATGCACTCTTCCCTAAGGAAGTCTTCCATGACCTCATATCCTGTGTTTGTAAGTTATGCGTCATTTTGTCGCTTTGTGTGAATGTGTGTGTGTGTGTGTGTGTGCATGATTGTGTGAGTAATCTCCTGGGTGTTATTTTCCAGCGATGGAGAGCCTGCAGGAGCGAGCAGTCCACATTAAGAAAGTTCTGCAGTCTCTGCCGAGCAAAACCCTCATTATGATGAGATACCTGTTCGCCTTCCTCAACCAGTGAGTAGCACCACACGCACACAGCAAAAACACAAGGAGTAAAACAGTTGGTGAGAAATCAATGTATAGCTGCTGTATCAATAAAATGATCTGAATAAGACGGATCTTTGTTGCTGCAATGTGTGGTATCAGCTGTACCGCTTTTCATATTTGTGTCACAACAACCTCAGGCCTGAACCGTGCAAATCAAAAGAGGCAACATCGTCTTTGGTCATTCTTATGTTTTCAAACGGCAACATAAATGCTTAACAGGCAGAGCTGGACAAGATATGTGCTCAAAAACAGTAGAAATAAAACCCAGCATTATATGAGCTCAGTGTCACGTCATGTTTATTCACCATGAACCATAAAAAGGATCTGTCACTTATAATGGTCAAATAAAGGAACTGAAGCTGAACAGAATGAAATGCACCACAAAAACTGATCAAGTACAAGATCAAATACACAACATATTTTACATATAGAGCACAAAACCTGAAACTTCCTCAGCAGTTTATAGTAGGGCCTTTCTCTCTGCTTATCTGCTACCCCATGCACATTCAGTAGTTTCATTAACACCACACTGATTTCAGAAGGCCTCTCTTTGGCCTTCTCACAACAAATCAAAACAACTTAACTTTTGTGAGAAGTTAAGCTGGGAACCAATGGAAAAGTCCAAAGTGCAAAAAGTATTTCTACCCCTTAAATTATTCAAAGAACTGGAAATAGTTTAATCTCCCACTACCAGTCAAGTTTATTTCTGTCTTTAGGGGCTTTACAGGCTCACATCAGGCACAAACGATCTTCAAACAGACAATGACAAACTCCACAAAAAACACAAAGTAAACGTGATTGTAAATCAATGGTAATATACTGTAACAAAATACTTGCATATGTACTTTGTTTAGTAGGGTAGTAGTTGAATAAATGTTATTACCCAATACAAATTCAATTTTACAGACACATTCCAAGCTCCATCCATGACAAAGCCTTTCACTAAAGGGAGATAGTAAAAGGGAGTGACAGAAGCAAAGAATCAGGATGTGGGAGACCTGAAATCTGAGACTCCTGGGTAAACCGAGTGATCCCTGACAGAAGGGGAGCTGCTTGCTGGCGAAGTGATTTACTCTGCTCCTGCTTCTTCTCACACACTGAAACACATACACATCATTTTAATATCTCAGGCAACGTATCACACAAAGCGATGTTTCTTGGGTAGTGTTGGACTGTTAGACTTGGTGCTATCTGACACACATGCAGCTTATTTATAAGCAGGGGTGAACATGTCATATGTTTAGAGAAGGATGAGATTATGGCCTCTTAACAACTCGGCTTTCCTTTCTCCCCAGCCTGTCTAACTACAGTGAGGAGAACATGATGGACCCCTACAACCTGGCCATCTGTTTCGGCCCCACCCTGATGTCTGTTCCCGAGGGCCACGACCAGGTCTCTTGCCAGGCTCACGTCAACGAGCTCATTAAAACTATCATCATCCACCATGACACCATCTTTCCTGGACTGCAGGACCTGCAGGGCCCCATCTACACCATCCCTGGAACGGGGGATGACTTTTGGTAAGGCGACTGTGTGTGAAAAGAGAGTGATAAGTTACGTAGGGTATGAACTGGAACGCCAGTCGGAGGGCAGGGGATGTCTTGTCCAGTCATTATGTAGTAAGTGGGGGCTAGGGGATGATGAGGGGTCCAGACAGAGGGGGAGCGGGGGCATGATTTAGGGGCTGCCATGGCTCGGCTTGTCTGCTCCTCTCAGGGTCAGGCGGCCATGAGGATCAGCTTACCCTTCATTACACAGGGGATGAAAGTATCGCCTGACCACATCAGCCTAAGAGAACGTAGCGTACACACACTCCCTCACACTATAATGCGCACAAGGGCCAACTTTCAGTTTTACTGTAACGAGAAGCCTTGGCACCAGTTATTATGATTCCTGCAAGTCAGTGTATATGTTTAGACTGTAAGTCACACTGGAGGAGCAACTTTCAGTCTGTACTGGATGACGTACAGACAGGAAATATTATCACTCAGACATGGCTGGACTCTTTTGCACCCAGGTGTGTGTTCTTAGAATATGCAGTTTAGGAAAATACACTTTTGGTATTTAACTGGCTGATTCCTTTATTTTGGACTCATTAACGTTTGACTACTTTTTAAAACAAAAAATGTATTAACTTATTGATAAATAATCCATTCATTATCTATACCACTTATCCTAACGAGGGTCACGGGAGCCACCCCCAGGTGATATTGGCCAAGAGGCAGGTTACTGGGAGAACATGCACACTCCACACAGAAAGGCCGGGTCAGCCGGAGCTTGAACCCGGGGCCTTCTTGCTGTAAGGTGACAGTGCTAACCACTGCGCCACCTAGTTTTCTTAGTACCACTGAACAAAGAAATACAAGAAAAAATACAAAGCAGGAAATAAGACAAAGAAATCTGAGATCTATGTAGCCCTGACACCCTCTCCATATACCCCTCCAAAAATACAGCTTAAAAATATGCATTTTTAAATGATTGAAAAACTTGGGATACTTTACATTTGATGTCTGGTTTAGAGTTTTCTGAGTGTGGTGGTGCCTCGGGGTAGCAACACGTCTGATAGCACATTTCCAGCAGAATCCTTACTGCAAAGAGTGTCCAAGTTCACACAGTGGTTATGATCTCAGCACTAACACTATGACTGAGTAGAGGGATATGAGCTCAAGCTGTGAGTCATCAACACATGTTGTCGGTCTGAGACCTTTGGTAGTTGTCTGCTGAACTCATCCACCCTCTGTGTTCACTGTAGTGACAGTCTACACTGTGAGCCCCCCCTTGTGGAAGAGCCTGCATCTGACACTGTCTCTGTGAGCCACACCTACAGCGAAGATGGTGAATAACACACTTGTACACATAAATACTTGCATTAAATGTACTCTGACAAGTTTCTTCTTGGCACCACTTGTATGAGACCTCACCCTGCTTTCCTCACCAGTTACTGTGGCTTTAACCTTTTAAACCAGCTCACATTCTGTAACCTGTTCACTCTGTAACCTGTTCACTATGCTGCTTTGTTGCTGCTTAGCATTTTTTTAACCTCACCAAACACAGCAGCATTAACTTACTATGCACTAATCCAGCTTTCCCTCTCCACCATCTCTCTCTTCTCTCTGGTTTGTTGCTGCCTCCTGCTTCCCTGCTACTTCCTGTCTCCGTCCACCATTCTCTGAATCTCAGGCTCCTTGGCTGTTGCAGAGTTGGAACTGGTGGAAGCCATCGCTCGGTTCGACTACTCCGGACGGACTAGTCAGGAGCTGTCTTTTAAGAAAGGCGCCTCTCTGCTTCTGTACCGGCGAGCCTCTGACGACTGGTGGGAGGGACAACACAACGGAGTGGATGGACTGGTGCCACACCAGTACATTGTGGTCCCAGACACGTAAGATATCTTCTAGCCCTAGTCTTAATCAAATATCTGCTTAAGGAACTCCATAAAAAGGAAGTTGGACTATTTGTCAGTCTGGGTCTGTTCTCATATTTTTCTCTGTTATGAATGTTGATTATTTTTTACTGCCTCTGTTGGAGAGAGTTTTGTGAACTATGGTCAAAGAGCCTTCTTCAGGAAACATAAACAGCAATGTTCTCTCTTCAGTAGTCTGACCTAAAATAAACACAGAAAGCAGTCGAGTGGAAATCCCCTCAGCTAAGGAAGTTGCTGCTCTGCTATTCGGCTCAGATAGGAACTGCACATCAGTTGTCAGCTTTACCTGTTGTATTCATGTGGGCAGCTTGGCTTGTTTACTTAATTTTTTTTTTTTACACTTGTGTACATGCTAGATAGGAGCAAGCACAAGAAGATGGTTTAGGTTCCCAATTTTACAACTGAACAGATAAAGTGAGAAGGTACACGCTACACTCAGACACCTGCTGACTGATCTACAGCTCAGTTTACTACAGTAGCTATGGGATGTTACAGAGGAATATGTTCTGTGACTTTGCATAAGAGTTAACACAGATGAGTGTGTGAGGCTCAGTTGGTGCTCCGCTGTACAACAGACTGAATAAAGTGTTTTCTTTGACCACCTGTCATAATCGACTAAAAAATGAGAATAACACCCAGGCTGACAAATACAGGAATTCCCCTCGTTTTGAATTATTCATTTAGTGCAGCAGAAAAACAGTTTCCATCACAGATCATGCTTTCATACATCACTGCACTGTGGATATGACCCTATACAGTAGTTGGTTATTAGAACTAAAGTCAGCCTTGTCTGTCCTCGCGATGACTTATGAACTATGGAATGATTGTTTCAGGGCTGATGGGGGACAGGGAAGTCCAAAGCCTGATGTCGACTCCAGGGACCTGCTGGAGGAGAGGGTGTCCACTAGAGGCAGCGCTGCCTCTCCTACTGGAGCTCATGTCGCTGACATCTACCTAGCCAACCTGAACAAGTGTGTTCAGTTTACAGTTGTATTGACTGGCAGATCAGTTTGGGGTCAAAAATGTACTAGTGAAAATTAAAAACTGTAACAGAGGTATCAAAGCAATAAACAAAAGATTGTTGTTGTTGATTATAGACTTTGTGGCCTTGAATTGGCTTTTTACTGACCCCTTGAACTGAATCACAGCAACACAGAAATAATCTAACAGTCTAACTGGAATATTTCTTTCATTCAGGCTGAAAAAGCGCCCCGAGTCCGGGAGCATCCGAAGAACTTTCCGGAGCTCAGACAATGACAGTACTGGTCCAGGACCCAGTGGAGGGGGGAGAACAGCTTCTCTTCCTGTTGGAGGGGCTCTGGTGAAAGAAACTGGAGACAAACGACCCGTCAGCGCTCACAGCATTCTGAACTCTGTCACTCGCCATTCCTCTCTCAAGACCAAGGTACTGAAATGTCCTGTGCTGTGTTTCCATTATCGGAACCTAATGGGTGGTGTACCCCGTACTTCCCTTAACCATTGCCAAGCATACCCTCAAGGGTTGATGTGGACTGTCCTGCGTTGTTTTCCACTGTATAGTATTTTCTCTTTGTCTCTGGTCTACGTGCATGCACCCCTTCCCCCTGCACGGTCCTGGTACTTGATTTTAATAGTACTTCTGGAGGGGTGCAGAAATTTAGCTCCCAGAACCCACCTTCAAAGTGGGTGCACTGTAGTGGGAACAAGCTCAGAACCAGCAACTAGTGTTACTTGACACAGCATGTTTTGGTAGGTTCCTGTAATGGAAAACGCCCTTTACTCTGTCTTCATCTGGTTATGGTGGTGAATGGGCTGTTTTGTTGAAACGGACAAGCTTTTAACTGAGGCCATCGTGAACATTTAGGTGGAGAGTCCGCAGTTAAAGAAGACGACGACAGCAGGGCGATCTAAGAGCTTCAGTAACCACAGACCACTGGAGCCTGAGGTCATAACCCAGGTGGAGCACGGTTCACAGGTATTTTCCTCAGTTCACTTTCTAACTGCCCTCCAACCAGCTTTGTGTATGTGTTTTCTTTATGTCTCACTCTTGTGTTACAGGAAATTGAGGTGGCAATGAGCTCTGGCCTGAGTGAATTCAGTAAATTGGAAAGACAGAGCACTTCCAAGCATACACATGCCCCTGACGTGGTCCTGGACACACTGGAGCAGCTAAAAGGTGTGGGTGGTGGAGGAGGTGCCTCAGAGCCCTCCAGTCCACTCCACTCCCGTCTGCTGCGAGACAGTGAAGGAGTGTCCTCGCACACCCACCCGCTGCAGCGCAGCGCCTCCTCTGCCAGCGATGTACCTTCCTCCTTCCGCCCCATCAAGAGCCAGCCGCGGAACCCCTTGCCCTCCGCCACATCCACCTCTCTGTCCTCTTCCTCTCTCTCCTCCTCTGCTCCTTCCTTTAGAGAGCTGCGCCCCCCAGCAACAAGGCCGAAGCCAGTGGTCTTCCCAAAGAGCGGAGGAGGAGGAGGCAGTCCAGCACTGGGCTCCCCAACCTCCACTGTTGCTCCTACACCTCCTCCTCCACCTGCAGGCCACACACATTCTCTCCCTCAAACTCCTCCTCCTCCACCTTCACCCCAGTCTAACGACAAATCCTGCCCAGCATAGGACCTGATCTGAATCACAATATTGATTCTTACAGCTCTTACCGGGTGCTAGAAGCACTTCGTTTGTTTCACATCATACCCATAACCTACTACTCGTGTAGCATTCACCTCTCGGTGTCCAAGCAAGTTCTTAAGACTCCACGTTCCCTTTGAGAGTGTTGAATTTTCTCATGGCAGCTCTGCTTATGACAGGTCAGCTACCACAGGGCGTAGATTCATGAACACCCTTCAAAGATACCTTTTTTTTTGCCACCACTGAGATTCCAGGGACCACTGTCTTTTAAAATCTTTTTCAAGGGAACAGGACTCAGGATGGACACCTACAGACATACAGCACCAAGAGCGTACATACACTAATTTGTGATGTTTGAAATTGTGTTTGAGTGAGCATGCAAGAGTAGAGTGTTACTTGCCTTTACACATAGATCTAAGTGAGAAACAAAAGCACTGCTTGGTTTTTTGTATTGTAGAAACATGACAGTTTTTCTTTTTAATGACCACATGACTAGCAGAGTGGAGGGGAAGTGTTTGATTCCTGACTGTGAAATGATACGTTCCCACTCTGAGATGAAACACACTGACTTGCTGCTTCAGAAGTGAAAGACTGGAGATAAAGATGGACTTTTAGGATGATGAAAGGAAAGAAAACTGGGCCAAATATCAGTGCAAGTCATGATAAAAGCTTTATTTTATCTCTTCCTCCAGTGATTGTAGATGTAGATTTCTTTTTATCTAACAGGAGCAGTGTTCTCCAATATACCCAACATGGCTGACGGTAACTCTAGATCCATATATAGCAATAAAATGATGAAAGCTGGTGGTTTGGGGCATTATGCTGCTCTCTCCTTATGTGTGTAGGGGACCACTGAAACCCAGCATTTTTATATGTAATGTTGGACTGTACACATACACGCACATCTTTCCAGATCTGTGTGTGGTGGTGTTGGTTTTTGTGGCAGCTAAACGCCTTTCAGGTTTTCCTCACATGCTGGGGCCACAGACAGCAGCCACACTGGCGAGCTGGCCGATTGCATATGTATCTGCAGTACCAGCTGTTGAACAACTTCAGACAAAGTTACAGCTTGTTCCTTTAACTGTATTCTTCAGACTTACAGTAAAAATAAAAAAAAATAAAAAAAAAATTTTTATTATGCTAATGGCCTCTATGTATGTTTAATAACCATGCTGATAACTGGAAGCGCAGCGCTGTGGATCCTCCTGAGCGTGTTTAGATAGAAGCACAACCATCCACCTCATCCAGTGTGCTTTTATTATTACTTTTCTCCCAGTTGTTTGTTAATGCTCAGAACCTGTTACGGTAAAATGTGGGACTGTGTAGCCCGTCTGGGTGCGTGCATGTATGTGTGTGCTCCTGTGTGAGCACATGTGGATGTAGAGTATAAATGTATGCACCTCACCCCCACCCAACAGCAACAGTTGTCTGGAGACACACAGGAAAACGCTTCTTCCATAGTCTGGAGTAGTCACGGCCTTTGTGCTGAGTAAATATGCACTGTGTACATGTGACCAGATGAATTGCCTGCAGGGATACATGAAATGTCTTGTCTTCAGTCAGTGCTGTAACGACACTGGTGCCGGGATAAGAAAACCTTAATCCCAGGATTTAAAGGAAGACATTTGTGTGTGTGTGTGTTTTTTTTTTTTCTTGATACGTGTTCTTTGTAAAAGAAATTAGACCTGACGTTGAATTAAGGAATATGCAAACACTGACGTCAACTATGGAAACATGCCATTCAGGTTAAACTGAATAAAGTCTTTTTGTGTTGTATTTCACCTTTGTGAGAAAATATTAAACTAATTTGACCCTGGTGTCCTGATATTGCCTTCTGTCGCGCCTTTCTCCAAACACACAGCCCAAACTGTACTGCATTCCTGTATGCTTTCTACCAGGTAATGGATTATATTTAAGATTATTTTTAATCTGTATACTGTTTGTGTATTACCTGGTGTATTTGTGTTGCTCATACCTCATGACGACCGGAGGGACTGGGACTGTGAGAGTGTTTGTGGTGAGAGATGAACTCCCCTTATCAACACGCACACTCACACATTCAGATGCATGTGGGCGCTTGGTGTGTTTCGTCCTTGCTGCGTTGTTGAGGGGAGCTGGGACTCTCCCATTTCAAATCAATCGTCA
Source organism: Monopterus albus (assembly GCF_001952655.1). Lineage (NCBI taxonomy): Eukaryota > Metazoa > Chordata > Actinopteri > Synbranchiformes > Synbranchidae > Monopterus > Monopterus albus. The sequence goes on along the minus strand of NW_018127898.1, from coordinate 1,700,712 downwards.
TGCACTTGAACAACCTGGCTTGCGTGTGAACTAACTGTGTTGGGATGATTTGTTGGAACTGAATATTGTTAAATATGCATTTTTGTGTCCATTTGAAAACAGCAGAACAAAAAAAAAAAAGTAATTTCAAATCTATTTATAGTCATCTCTGTATTACTGGAGAATCCTGTGTTCAGATGTGCTTTGTATATACAATGTTGTACATTACAGAGGTACACTCCTTTTTTTTTTGTACAATATTGTACAGTAATAGCAATAGTAGTTTAATCAAATAGGCCTTATATAATTCTATGTGTAGTTCTTGTAGTAGGTCTGTTTTTAATAAACATTGCTTGATATAAATATTCTCTATTTTTTGTTTCTTACAATAAACATATTACACTTGAGTTATAGAAACCTGGATCAGTGCATCCGTACAACAAAGATTCAACACCCTGTACAGTGCCTTGCGAAAGTATTCGGCCCCCTTGAACTTGAACATTTCAGGCTTCAAACATAAAAATATAAAACTGTAATTTTTTGTGAAGAATCAACAACAAGTGGGACACAATCATGAAGTGGAACGAAATTTATTGGATATTTCAAACTTTTTTAACAAATAAAAAACTGAAAAATTGGGCGTGCAAAATTATTCAGCCCCCTTAAGTTAATACTTTGTAGCGCCACCTTTTGCTGCGATTACAGCTGTAAGTCACTTGGGGTATGTCTCTATCAGTTTTGCACATCGAGAGACTGAAAT
>NW_018127898.1:1697802-1699113 GCF_001952655.1 Monopterus albus | reverse complement strand
CCAATCGAGAATCTGTGGAAAGAACTGAAAACTGCTGTTCACAAATGCTCTCCATCCAACCTCACTGAGCTCGAGCTGTTTTGCAAGGAGGCATGGGCAAAAATTTCAGTCTCTCGATGTGCAAAACTGATAGAGACATACCCCAAGCGATTTACAGCTGTAATCGCAGCAAAAGGTGGCGCTACAACGTATTAACTTAAGGGGGTTGAATAATTTTGCACGCCCAATTTTTCAGTTTTTTATTTGTTAAAAAAGTTTGAAATATCCAATAAATTTCGTTCCACTTCATGATTGTGTCCCACTTGTTGTTGATTCTTCACAAAAAATTACAGTTTTATATCTTTATGTTTGAAGCCTGAAATGTGGCAAAAGGTCGCAAAGTTCAAGGGGGCCGAATACTTTCGCAAGGCACTGTATGTGGTAAGCTACATTTCAGAGATGCTTTTCTAAGTCTGAGATGAGATGCACAGGTTCACAATTTCTATTTTAAATCTTTCTTTCTGGACAAACTAATGTCTATCAGTCTCATAATTATCTTCTACACCACACAAGTAATATACTAAAGAATTATTACAAAGTGTACACCACACCCACAATTGTCCATGTAATTAATCATTGAGCCTGTTCTTGCATATATCTTGATTGACACATACCTTTATATTTATATTTAAACTCATCAATTCTATTACTATTTTTTTATGTCTACACTTCATTCATTCATTCATTTTCTACCGCTTAATCCCAGATGTCTACACTTAAATTATTCCATAGTTTTACCCAACTTATGGAAATACAAAATCATTGGTGTGATCCCTATACCCCATCTTATGCACAATTCTTATCGCTCTTTTTTGTAATATATACAATGGTTGAAGTGAGCTTATGTATGTAGTTCCCCAGTTTTCAACGCCATACTCTAAGTATGGTGGTATCAATGAAGAATACAAAATGCGTAATGCTTTCCCGTCCAAAATATATCTAACCCTTGCCAATATCGATATATTTTTTGCTCTTTTGTTCTGAACATATCTGATATGCGATTTCCAGGACAATTTGTCATCAACTATGACACCTAGAAATTTAATTTCATGTACTCGTTCTATATTCGCTCCCCCAATTTTCAATTGAAGTTTATTGTCTAGTCTGCGATTCCCAAATACCATAAATTTAGTTTTATCCAAATTCAGAGATACTATATTACTGTCACACCATTTCTTTATCTTCTCAAGTTCCTGTGTAACCCGTCCAGAGAGTTGCTGTAGGTTTTCACCCGATGCCCATATGGTAGTGTCATCAGCAAACAAAACCACT
>NW_018127898.1:1660799-1696570 GCF_001952655.1 Monopterus albus | reverse complement strand
AGGACCCACATTCACAAAAAACCTATTAAACTTATCTACTGCATCCTCCAATCTATTAACCGGTGTATCATTATCCATAAAATATTGAGGGTAGTTACTCTTGCTGGAACTGTTTCTAATCAATTTATTTAATATATTCCAAGTACCTCTCATATTATTTTTATTATCCTCTAATACTTTAGAGTAATATAGTTTCTTACATCTCCTCAAAATCTCAATTAATTTGTTCTTATATGACTTATATTTTTCTTCCGCCTTCTTTGATCTGTCTTTTATTAATTCCTTATATAACGCATTCTTCTTTTTACATGCATTCTGTAATCCTTTACTCATTCACGGTTTCCCACTGTAATTCCTCTTGTTTTTATACTGCTTACGAGGACAGTTCCTGTCATATACTTTCATGAATATATTTAAAAATTGCTCATATGCTTTGTCTAAGTCTTCCTCTCTGTAAACTGCTTCCCAGTCCTGCCTCCTAAAGACCTCTTTTAGCCTCCTTACAGCATGTTCATTCATCACCCTCCTATAAAAAAGATTTGTTTTTGGCCTTTCTTTTCTATACTGGCCCTCATAAACCAAAAATACAGGTAAATGATCACTAATATCATTTATAAGTAATCCACTTGTCATTTTGCTGTTATATTACAGAGTAAATATATTATCTATTAGTGTTGCATGCTGGGTTGTTACTCTACTTGGTTTTGTAATTTTTGGGTATAAACTGCATCTATATATTGTGCTAATAAACTCCTCAGTTCCTGTATGCTTGTTAGGATTTAACAAATCTGTATTGAAGTCACCACATATGAACATTAATTTATGACTTGTTGTCAAGTAATTTTCTTCCATCCAGTCATTAAATTTTTCTATGCTGGCTCCAGGTGCTCTATAAATACAGCTTATTACAACATTTTTCTTTTTTTTTGCACGAGTATTTCTTTTTTTCAGGGTCAAAATCTTCGTCCGGTTCATGATAATGAATTTCAATATTTCCAATAGTGTTCAGTTCCAGATCCAGTCCCTCAAAATCTATTAACTTCTGTAACAAATCACTTGCCTCATTCCGTACATGGGTCATGCTTGGCTCATATAATGCTAACTATATTTAAATACTGCCATTAAACATTCACTGTTATGACAGTGCTCATGTTGAATTCAAATGGGACAGGAACACATTCAGATCTGCACATTCATAAAGGTCAACATATTTGAATTAAATGTCTAAAGCAAAAATTCAGTAAGTCTGTCAGTGAACTCCAGAAAGTGATGACACGATGCTCAGGACCTGATTCTCCCACATATGTTTTGGGGAAACAACTGTTTATGGTTGTTGTTATGCTGGCTTTCCTTCTGCAATAGCGAGATGGGAATTCTTTTGGAGTTTCCCTTTTACCTGCAGATGCCCAGCATGGGGCCGGGACCCCCAGGGGCCCTGCATGCTATTGTGGTGAGTCCATAAATATTATTCAAGCAAAAAGTGGTGTCAGTCCTTCAAGATTCCACAGGGTGCCCATCTTGTTTACTGTTAACATAGTCGTAAGTTCAGGCAGAGAATCCATCAATTTTTTATCTATACCGCTTATTCCTGAATAAGGTCGAGGGAGCTGGAGCCAATCCCGGCTGACAGTAGGCGAGAGGCGGGGTCCACCCTGGACAGGTCGCCAGTCTATAGCAGGGCTGACATGCATACAAGCAGACACACACACACACACACACACTCCTACAGGCAATCTAAACTGCATGTTTTTGGATTGTGGGAGGAAGCCGGAGTACCCGGGAAAAAAAAACCAACGTAGGCACAGAGTGAACATGCAAAACCCGCACAGAAAGTCCCCGGTTCGGCTCGGGCTCGAACCTGAGACCTTCTTGCTGTGAGGCACTAACCGGTGTTCCGCCCCACAGGCAGAGAATGAAACTGAAATGTATACGTTGTTCTATTTCCTCCATCATCAACGTAGCAGAGTTGAAGCTCACACTTCCTAAACCACATTGTCTCCTTTGAAAAAAACTTAACTTTACGGAAAGTGTCATCTTCCAAAGCAGGTTACCTGCGGACAGTGGAGCCGTTCTGCAGGTGTGGAGCAGCGCGTCGCTACGGAAGTAGTTCCGCACGTAGGCGTAACGTTAGCTGGTTTGTTTTCAGAGAAGCTGTGTTTACCGTCAACAGGGAGCAGTTTGACCTGTTATTGACAAGACTAAGGTTTGATGTGATGTCAGTTCACACGTTCTAACTAAACAGTGGCGCAACTTTTGACTATTTACTGGTTTAGCAAGCGTTAAAGTTCGGCTTATTGCAGAACCCACCCAGGTAAGCTAAGTTAACATTACAGCTAATGTTTAAGTTAGAAAAATGAAGTTGCCGACATTAAAATGAAGAGTTAACAAGTGTCATGTTATCTGTAAGTAAACTTTAGCTTAGGTTCCAGCTTCGGAAATACAATGAGATGAGCATACTGTTATCAAACATGTGTTAGCAGTAACAGCATATAAAACATTTACATTCTATGTTATTCGACAACAATTATTATTTCTATGAAGACTTGACGTTATAGCTATTTAGTATTTTCTCTATTGTCATTCATTAAGGTTACAGTAATTACTATTATGGATGCAAACAGGAAGAGCTAAAGTTACTGACAAAGACAAATAAACATTTATATCCGCTTACAACTACATTATAATGTTATAGCCCATTTATTTAATGTAAATATATACCTTTAAAGTGGAACTTGAACTCAGGTATTTTCTTATTATTTAGTTATTTTAATGTTATTGTGAATTAACTAGCTAGTTATTATTTTCTAAAGAACACAAAGAGTGTTTTAATCTCTGACCTTTCTCTCTGTTAATGTTTTTAAATGTTTAATTCTGTCTGGCTCTACCCAGGATGTCAGGGATGATAGCCAGCACAACAAACTACCTGTGGTCTTTACATGATGTCCTCGGCCAAGGCGCCACCGCCAATGTATTCAAAGCACGTAACAAGGTAGGCCACACTAAGGATACATTTATCATACCAATTTGTCAACTTTATCATTATAGCACATTCTGTCAAATTGTTGTTTTTTTTGTTGTTGTTGTTTTTTACTGTGCAGCTCATTGACATCACTGCTGCCATCAGTGCTGATGTTTCAGCCTACTTTCTGCTTCAAAGGCAACTCCAGGATGTGTGATAAGAAATGTTTGTGTTACAGGACTTATGTTTGAGCTGCTGTTGACATCCTTGTGTGTCATGCTGATATATATGTTTGCATGTGTGTGCACGCGCAGAGGACAGGTGAGCTGGTAGCTGTCAAGGTATTTAATTTACTGAGCTACAACCGCCCTCATGAGGTCCAGATGAGAGAGTTTGACATGCTGAGGAAGCTCAACCACAGCAACATTGTCAGGCTTTTTGCAGTGGAAGAGGTAAGGCTGCATGCATTTAAATAAACAGGTTACTGCTGGTCTTCTCCATTAAGTTCATTTCTTAATTGTCATGTAAACAAGAAACTTGATAATCGAGGTGGGGAAGAAACCCTTCTTCTCTCACTACTACAGCTAAAATAAGAAAGCTTTACTTCCAAAATAAGATCAGGGGATGGAGAAAAATCTGATTACTGACTGGCTGCAAGTATTCACAGGATAAATGCTGCTTTTTTGAGTAATCTGATTACTTAATAAGTGCATGTAAACACTGTAAAAGAGAAGGAACAACCAGGGGAGAAGATAGATGTGATAACACGAGGCGATAATGAATTTAACATCTTCATCAGATAGCATTTGCACCCCTGGTGGTTCACTGTTAGACACCAGGATCTTGGGGAAAGGGTTTGATTATTTTTCTAATATTTTTCCTAATATTTTCATTAAGTTTACAATGCATAAAACAAGTGCAGCTCTGCTCCTTGTCTCTCTCTGTAGCTTCCCACTAAACAGAAGGTGCTGGTGATGGAGTATTGTTCAGGAGGAAGTCTGCACAGCCTTCTAGAGGAGCCAGAAAATGCCTTTGGTCTTCCTGAAACAGAGTTCCTCACCGTATTGCAGTGTGTAGGTGAGCGTGTATATCTGATTTGGTTCCAATAACCTTATGTACATATTACTGAAAGGTATGTGTCAATCAAGATATATGCAAGAACAGGCTCAATGATTAATTACATGGACAATTGTGGGTGTGGTGTACACTTTGTATTAATTCTTTAGTATATTACTTGTGTGGTGTTGAAGATAATTATTTAAGAATGTAATTATGTAAGAATGTTAATACTGTTATAATCTTTTTTAGTATAATACTTGTGTGGGTAGAAGTGAATCATTTACTGCTTGCAAACCAATGCTGGTAAGATGATGTCATGGGGTAGGACTGGATAAGTCTGACTTCTTCCTACTCCATTCAAGCATGTACTTGGTATAAGCAAATTGATATTGGATTATGTGTATGTGTGTTGTCATATCAACTGTTTTTACATGCTTGAAAGAATAAATCAAATCAAATCAAAGATTCCTCCCTCTGCTGTCTTCAGTGCAGGGTATGAACCACCTGCGGGAAAACGGAGTGGTACACCGGGACATTAAGCCAGGCAACATCATGCGGCAGGTTTGGGAAGACGGCAAGTCCATTTATAAGCTGACTGACTTTGGAGCAGCAAGAGAGCTGGAGGATGATGAGAAGTTTGTTTCTCTCTATGGAACTGAAGAGTATCTGGTAATATAACAGGCTCACAGATAAACTTGCCTGTATTCATGCTGTGCAGTCCAAAATGACAACTTCGAGTGTACCTCAGCGAAGGCTGCACAGTCCCTTAGTTTTTTATGTGGGGATGGGAACATCAAAACATAGTATATACAGACTATATTAAAGATTGATTACAAGAACATCTTAAAGTAAATTCAAAATTTGTGAAAATCTTTGTAGGCAGAAGCTGGTAGGTGTGTCATATCAAGAAATTCACCAAAATATGAAACTATACTTAACTCTTAACTAAATTTGATTGAAATCTGTTAATTTGCTTTTGATATGTCCTACTAACTAAACAAAGAACAGGTCTGAGAACCTAGCCCACTTGGTTAAGGTAATAAACAACAAATATGATGCCCACAAGGGACACAGACTGAAAAGACATTTTCAAAAATCACTTTGATTTCTCAGCAGTTATGGCTTAGAGATTTGTTTCCACCGCATTCTCTTATATCTTTACTACAGACTCGCCTAAAAGCAGTATTAATGTAACCTACTGCAATCATATTTATGAAGATTTTATGAAGAGAAAATCATTTTACTGCCTCAGCAGGATGAGGACATTGCTGAGAAAGTGCATTTAGTTCTATAGTTTTACTTTCATTCATTCATTTTCTACCGCTTAGTCCCTGAACGGTGTCACGAGGGGGCAGAGCAGAGCCAATCCCGGCCGGCAATCGGGCGAAGGCAGGGTACTCCCTGGACATGTCGCCAATCCATCGCAGGGCTTATACTTTTACTAGTGGGACATAATTTATGTAGCCTTTATACCTCAAAGCAACTTGAAGACTGGTTAGTGGACACATGCATAAATATATTTCAACAAAGAAGGGATCAGCTGGTGGTATATTAAAATAATTATGGAAGTAGCTGTGGAGTAAAGTTTTGGCAGTTAGACAAGTGGGACCTAAAGAAGACAGGATATATTCCTGTCTTCCACCCACAGTCTAGACACTTCAGGTGGTGGTGGATTCATTGAAAAACAATGACATTTAAAGAATAGCACGCAGGGACCGAATGGCTCTAGGAACCTGAGCATCAGGGCTATTGGTCAAATATAGGGATGTTGAAATTGTGAACATAGGGGTTTTATCTGCTTTTACATTAAAGTGCTGAAGTGACTCAGATCTGATCTTTTCACAGATATGTACAAACCATATTAGACTTGGGTCAAATTGATTTGGTTCACTTCCATATGTGGTCCTAGAACTAATTCATATTCAATCTCTGACCATACAGCCACTGTCAAAACAGTCAGATTGGAATTCATGTGGTTTTTTCAACACCTCACTCCCCTGCACATGTCTGTATTGCCTGGCATCAGCATTCAGAGTCAGTGCTTCACAGACTGGCAAAAGTAAACATAGAGCAGCGCAGCAATAACGATAAGGGTCAGTGGAGGGAAGAGGACGTGTCACATTTGTTGGGACATGTATGGAGAAGCTTCTGTTCAAGCCAGACTGGCAGAAATGTGTCATAACCAAGCAGTTTTGAGGAAATTGCACAATGTGACTATCACAGAAATGACATTGTTATTTTTGTTATAGTACTGTAGGCATGCAGCTTCAGTTACCATAAATCCGTGCATGCATTCAAGTGGGAGCTGGATACATGTCACTTACAAACATGAGAGTGAACCATCAACAAAAAAAGATCAGATGTGACAGAAAGATTGGACGATCCTATCAGTACAAAGGCCTGTAATGTGAACACAACCTTAGTCAACATGGGAAAGGAGAGGTGATGGAAAAAAGTTAGAACAGCAGGAAAGAGCTGGCTTTCACCCAGAGAGGAATAAAAGCTTTTGGAAGGTAAAAGAAATAAAATCTACAACATACAGATCATGGAAAAATGACAATCTGGTGACTGACTGGAGAAACGGTGCTTGTGTATATATACAAGGACCTGATCAGGGACGTGAAACTGGGTATATATGTGTAATACGTGTGCATGTTACAAATTCTATAACTACTGAATCGTGTGTGTGTGTGTGTGTGTGGATCATAACCTTAACTGTACAGTATGAATGTGTGATGACTGTATAACTGCCATTATAACAAAACGTCTCTGTGTCTTGTTTGTCTGTTTCTAGCACCCAGACATGTATGAGCGTGCTGTGCTGCGTAAGGGTCATCTGAAATCCTATGGAGTGAATGTGGACCTGTGGAGTATTGGGGTGACATTTTACCATGCTGCCACTGGGTGTCTTCCCTTCACACCATTTGAAGGACCCCGCAAGAACAAAACCACCATGTAAGTTAATACTTTTAGGTCTGATAAGGTGACTCACAGACCACAAATACCGTATCTGATAGAAAAACTGAGTTTCAAACTCCCATCCCTTCACCCCGAGCGAATGAAGCAGTTATGCCACTTTCATTTATTGTATTAGGGTTTTTTTAGATGTATTTATTTGTGAAATAATGACATTAGTCCCTTTTACACTGGAAGGATCTTCCAGCGTGTCTCAAAAAGCACATGGCCATCATCAGAGTGCTGATGACGGCCGTGTACTGAGACATGTGGGTAAAATAAAGATCCTTCCAACAAGTGTTGCCATGTTTTTTTATTCTGGGATTGTTGCAGCTTGAGCACCTTGTTGACTGAAGACAGCACAGCTCTTCTTCATCAAGCAGAACATAAACGTCCATCAGTGATAAATCAGCCTCACTTGACAAAAATAAATGGTCTTTTGTTATGTAGGTACAAAATAACTACAGAGAAACCTATGGGGGCAATAGCTGGAATACAGCGGGTGGAGGGTGGTCCAATAGAGTGGAGCTACCACCTACCTCACAGCTGCCAGTTGTCACAGTATGTCACTTCAAGAGAATACGAACATACATCTCAATAATGACTCAGATTTTTCCTTGATTGTCTCTATTTATGCCTCTCCACTATCTCTCTCTCATTCTCTGTCTATAGGGGGCTACGGGTGCAGCTGGTTCCAGTTTTAGCAGGTATACTGGAGGCTGACCAGGAGAGGTCCTGGGGTTTTGATCAGTTCTTCACAGCCACTACAGACATACTGCAGCGACAGCCAGTGTACCTCTTCTCTCTGCAGCAGGCCATGGCCCACTGTATTTACATACATCACTACAACACGTAGGTCTGCTCATGCATCACATGCATGATTCTCATCAAACAGAAAGGGGCTGTATATACTATAACAAACTGAAATAAAAAAACATGTATTTGTTGTTTTTATGGGGTGGCACAAGAGTGGAAGATTTAGAGCTCATTACATTTTATAGTGATGAATCAGGAGTTAGCTCTCCCCCCTCTCACCCAGGGTGTCAGTCTTCTTTGAGGAAGTGGCATCTCAGACTGGTATAGGTGTTCAGCAGCAACATCTACTGTATCTGGGGCATGACCTTCCTCTAGAGGGCAACATGAAGGTGGTCAATCTCCCACCTACTTCACCTGCCCAGCCCCTCATTCTGCTCAACTATCGGCCTGAAGCAAACACCAGCTTCCCTTTCAAAGAACGTAAGACAAATAAAAACATGTACATCTTGTCTTTTGTTTCTGTTAAGTCTTGCAGTTCTCCATCTTCTTCCTTTTTTGCCTTTCCCCAAAAGAAATGAGTTCTGATATGAGGTGTATTCTGGTGTCACATTCACTTACTCAACACATAAATATCTTTGTGAATCATCTGTTTTATGTCAATTGTATTGAGTAATATTTATTTGAGTGTCAGTAATCATATTTGCAGTAATGTGTGCGACACACAGATGTACATACACTTTGTGTGTATAAATTATATATTTTTGGGGTGTGGGTTTCTTCACTATAGCAGAGACTCCTATCATCCCATCCAAGTTTGACGTGATGGCAGACTACAATTTCACCAAGGTACTACTGCAGTGCTGGTTTTATGCTAATTTTTTTCCACAGAAGCCTTTACCTCATCATTGGTTACCTCCTGTAATCCCCTTTTATCTGAAGGTAATAGCAGGAGTGGTGCACCAGTATCTGAGGATAGTACAGTTGCTGCACATGCACCGAGAGCTGCTACTGCAAGGATACTATAGTTACATGTGAGACACACACTAAAATAACTTTGTGCTACTTCATTGACTTGTGTATCTCTCAGGTTATATGACTCCAGGTAATGAACCTTTTCAAACTCTTCCCCCCTCCATCTCTCCTCCATGTGTCCCCTCTTTCATTGTTCCTCAGGATGGAGTTGCGCAGGGAGTGTGGAGAAGCCATGCATGGTATTATGTTGATAACCATTAGGCTGCAATCTTGCCTTAACCTAGGGCACAGGATCCACGCACTGTAAGTTTACAGTGTGTGAACTTGAAGTGGGAAATAAATGCTCCTCAATGCATTATGATTCACAGCAGTAGGACAGGTTGTATTTGTTCCTTGATGCTGAAGTTGACACTCTGACCAATAAAGCTTAGTCTTGTTACATGAATAAAGTGAATTCTGAGATTTGTCATTGGTTGACAAATGTAGACCAAAACATAAAATGACCACACACTGAAGGCTTACATGATATATTTGAAAAATATAGCCAACCTTTCAACCCACCGATCTTCTTCAGGGCAAGTAAGATCAGAGGAAGGACATCTCATCTAACTTGCCCTGAAGAAGCTCAGTGGGTCGAAACATTGGCTATATTTTTCAAATATATCATGTAAGCCTTCAGTGTGTGATCATTTTTCTCCTTTGTGATTTAGTTTGTCATAACCAGCACCCGTCTTTTAGGTGCGCATTCACACTAAGTCAATTTTATTAGCCTAAATGTAGACCAAAACTCATATCACACCAATATTTCTCATACTGGCATAATCTAACCCGTACGTTTCTTTTTTCCCCTTTCTACTCCCATGTCTGTTATGTTTCTTAGAGGCCATTGCACTTCAGAGAACCAAGGCTCAGCTGATAACAGTCAAAAGCTGCAGCTGGTGAGTATCATCAAGTAGCAACATCATAGAGACAGAGTGAGAAACTGTTGATGTCCTAGTTGTAAGAGCCTGTTGCTGCTGTCTCCACAGGTCCGTGAGCACCTACCTGTATATACTGCAGGCATCCAAGAGTTTCAGAGCCGACTGGACCACCTCCAGATAGAACAGGCCAAGCTAGCAGAGATCCTGGCTGATGACAAGAGGTACTCTGGGGAAGCAGAGAATCAAAGCTAGGTTCCTGGGTTTTAGATGTTTAAACTTTGACTTTGTCTCATTACAGCTGTCAGAAGATGGAGATGCTGCTGCAGAAGATAACAGCAATTCATCAGCAATATCGCAAAGACAGACATACCGGCAGTATGTGTGTTTCTTTGTTGGTATATACTGTAGAGTTGTTGCTCTTTGTTCATGGTAAAATTAACATCACCTTTTCTTATTTTCACCACAGAGTTGGCATATAATGACGAACAAATCCACAAGTTTGAGAAGTGAGTGTGTGTCTTTGACCGCGGATTTATGTGTCCACACAGTCAGCCTATATAGTATGAAGGTGTTACTCTGAGCTCCCCCATAATCTGCTTGCCACTCTCCCTTCCCAGAATTCACCTGTCATCCCACATTAAGCGAGTGAAATCCCTCTTCAGAGAGGACTGCCTGCAGAGATACAAAGAGCTTTTGGCCTCAACCAGAACATGGAGCAGGTTCTCACCTCATATAGTTAATCTCCAAACAGAGCTAAATTTAATCTGCAGATTCACGTCAGATGTGTAATCTCAACATTTATCAGTATTTTCCACTAATAGTTCAGTATTTTTTGACTGAGATAACTATTTGTTTGGTTTAACAGATTAAGCAGTCTTATATGAAGATAATAGGACAATCAGGAGTCTTGCTTATACAGATGACTTTGGTAGTCTACATTATTAATCCTCATTTCATGTTTATTTAGCAAGTACTACTGAGATTACACATTTTAAACTTCAGTCTATACATGTTTTCCTTTCAGTTTTCTACAGATACAGAAATCCATTTTTACATTTAGGATTGCATTTGAAGTTTAATTTGTATAATGATGTCGAAGTTGTGACCTGTTTATTATGTTTTATATTTTTGTTAGTTTTCGGAACAGTTTTGCAACCAATATATGCAGCCAGTGGGTCCTTATGTACCCAGCCAATGTCCAAAGGCTACATTTTCCTGTTGTGTTTTTCTGAAATCAGCCAAATAGAATTATATGATATATATGTGGCAGCTTAGACTTACTGAAGTGTGTCCCTGTATTTGCAGTGTCTTACTGGAGATGCATACCCGACTGCAGGACTTCAGCTCTTTCTCCACAGGCTTGTTGGCCGAACTGGAGATGAATGAGCAACGTCAGAATAAGGTCAACAATCCACTTTTTATCCCTGACTTGAATCTGGGCGCTGTAGACTTTCTGTTTGTGGGAAACTCAGGTCTCTTCCTGCATGCCTTATTCACAGTTATGTAATATAAAGTGAATTTGTGCTCAAGTTACTGGGGATATTTTGTTTGTAATTGATAGATATGGGAGTGTGTGTTTTTTTTTCATCAGCAATGTAATAATTTCATCTGTCCTCCTCAGGCTCTGGACAGAATCATTTTCACTCCACAGACCAACAGAGCAGGACAACAGCCTGAAATCACACCTAAGGACAAGGACCACATGGTCTCCAGGTGTTTGTCTTTGTGTGTGTGTGTGTGTGTGCGTGCATAACAGATAGAAACAATTGTCCTGGTAACATTTCTCATTCTGTTCTAGGATGCACCATCTGAAGGATGAAATGGAGATTTTGGTGAGGGAACTACAGTGTAACAACAGCATTATAGAGAGGTCAGTTTAGTTTATTTATCCACTGTGCCAAAATTCACACCCCCTATATACAGTAGATGATACAGTATGATGATTATTTATATTTATTTTGTCCTATAGTTTGGGAGCAGTGAACTCTGCAGCAGCTCTGGAGCCAAGTCTGACCAGACCGTCTACATTGTAACAAATATGCAGCATCTTTGCATCTGAATTTACAGATTCACAAGCACTTTCTCTGACGAATACCACATTGTAGTTGTCTTTAATAAGCAGCTATGGAAGGATGTCTCATGTCATTTAAACCAGGTTTCTTTGGTTCCTCTCTCCTCACAGTTTCTCCTTGTATCTTACATAGGTAGGATTAAGATGCAAGGAAAAGATGTAGTTAGTGGAATTGGGATTCATCTCATGTCTCTGTGTTTGTTATTAAAGGAAGGGTTAGAGTCATCTGCTGTTTTTTTTTTTCTTCAGTCAAATGGTCCCATGTAACTTCCTTTATAGTTTTATCATTGTGACTGATTTGTGATTGGTTACAGTCAGAATTCCCAAGCACAGTAACAGTGTTATACTTTTGAAGTTGCATTTGTCTCTGTTCCTGTTAATGTTTAACTGTAATAATAAGTTATTTCTCTATTTTATCATTGGTTTCTCTGTAAAAGAGAAGAAAAATCAGGGAAACTCAGCACTCACCACAGTATGTCCTTTTTAACAGAACTACATGTGGCTAACATTTACACTGTGGTTCACAGTGTGGGGAAATCCCAGGGTTTGGTATTTGTTAGTAAATGGATTACACGTGATGCATGAGGTTTAAGGATTGGTAAAATGTACTTTACTTATACTGTACTATAAATCTTTGTTATCAACATTTTTAATCTATTGTTTGTTTTGTCTCAAATGATGAAGTAATAGTAGGCTGAAAAGTGTAAGTAAAAAACATCTTATGTCTGTTCTTGTCAGTTTACAGTAGGAACGTACCTCTGCAGTGTATGAGGATGACTCACTGTGATCTGAAAAGTCACTGAGGACACAAATGACTGTGATAATAGTACACTCTTATAGTCAGTCTTTCTCAAAGTACTTTAACATTAAAATTGGTGTGGGTATTTGTAACTGGACTGGGAATGTGAAAGGTCTCAAAACAACAGAAAACAAATGAGCTGCTGTGATATTGCAAAGTTACAGAGAATGAAACTGAAAGTTTTTAGCTCAGTTTGTGTGAGAGTGCTGGGGGTGTCTTCAGGGGCTTTCTCGACTCCAGGTGGGGTGAGCTCAACTGCCTCTGTGGTTTTATTGCCACTCATATGACGCGTTTTTGACAAAGTGGAAAATTTAGTTTTTATCCCACACAAACAAGTGTGACATTTTTTTTTTTTTTTTTATCAGACTTGCTCAGTGTTCTACATCATGCTGACATTACTTGACTACTTAGGGCCACCTGAAAGTCCTGTTAGTCATATGTTCACTGTCAACTAGCAGATAACTTTGTTTTTTTGATACATTTATGTCTGAGCCATTTTAGCACCTACAACAAAGTAATATTTAAATTGCTACATTGAACACATGATTATATTATCAAAAGCAGGTACAATCGTTAGAATAGTATGAAATGTTTAGATAAGAAACCCCAGCATCATGTTTTGTGTCTCTGGTAACGTTTCCCAGCTTTTCATCTGCTGGCTTTTGCTATATGTCAATCTACTTTACCTAGTCTACTCTGGGTACACACTTATTACTATGGCCTGGTAGCAGTGGGGTTAGTAGCTAACAAAATACAGCGACTCGTCAGTCAGTACCTGTTGTGAATTCGTGCCTAATAACTCGTTAAGTAATGCTAAACCAAACCTGTATGAAACAGGGATCGGTGCGCGCTCCTGTTGCTTTAAAAGGGGCGCGCCCGCGGCATTAAAGCTGTCAGACCCCTTGCGTCACTACTACACACTTGTCGCAGGCGT
Organism: Monopterus albus; assembly: GCF_001952655.1. Classification (NCBI taxonomy): domain Eukaryota; kingdom Metazoa; phylum Chordata; class Actinopteri; order Synbranchiformes; family Synbranchidae; genus Monopterus; species Monopterus albus. The sequence goes on along the minus strand of NW_018127898.1, from coordinate 1,683,145 downwards.
GAGTTGAGTTTACATTCTGGGCACGGAGTGAAAACACACTAATACACACTCCGAACAGAGACACGCATTACAGGAGAACAGCACAATGGCGTCCGTGAGTGTTGTGGGTCAGCACAGGCTGGACTCGGAACCGCAGCTGTTCCTCTTCAAACTGACCGGCGTCAGGAAGAAAATCACCCCGCAGAAGAAAGCGTCCAGGGAGAAGATGTTCAGGAGAGGTTCGGGGAGCTTAGGGGAGTGCGGGTCGGACGCTGCTGAACGGGAATCAGGAATCTTGTCTCCTGGACCAGCTGGAGAAACAGCGGTGAAGGGAAGCGTGGTGCCCTTTGAAGGATGCGGAGCTCTGGCTGTCCCCGCTGCGCCACGTAGCCCTGACCGGGACAGAGAGGGGGACAGCACGGACTGCGAAAGGTACACCAGAACCCACGAAATTCAAACTGGGCACATCATCAGTGACAGTAACAGCAACATCGACTGTAACTCAAATCATAACGCAAATGGTCGGAGGAGGACTTCGCTCAAGAGGTCTGGTAGCGAATCGGTTGCGGATGGACACAAAGGAACGCACCGGGACCGGGACGCGCCACACGTGAGACGGGACTCTCGGAAGGGAGACAGCGGGTGTCAGAGCATCTCACTGTCTATGTCAACACACGAAGAGAGCGGTGGTCTCCCACTGGAGCGGGTTACGCAGGGCAGAAGCGGAGTCGTAAGGCTGGCACGCACCGAGCCTTCCCGCAGGGAGGCCTGGTCCATCTTTCCTCAGGGGGTGGATCCCCGGGTGAGGACCGAGAGGGGCGAAGGACACCGATTCGAGGCCAAGCCCGTCACGCAGGACTGGTGTGACGTCTGTAGCCGTCAGATCACTGCTCAGGCACTGAAGTGTCAAAGTAAGTAGAGTTCTACAACATGTTGATCTGTATTTTCTGTACAGGCTCATTAGAAATGAGTGATATTGATTAGTCATCTACTGGCTGTCAGTTATTCATCCTGTGGCCCATTGTTTCATATTATGTGAATCCTAAACATGCACATTAATAGATCTACAGGTCACATATTTCAGTTGTGTCGTTAGTGGCATTTTATTTTCCCTTATAACATAATGCAGAATAGGCCTTGTTGGTGATAGTGCTCTGTAGACTGTTGGGTTATTATGTGAAGGGCACAAGTAGTCGGGTACCTAACTCTTCCTGGTGTGTGTGTGTTTGTGCACAAAGTGTACATGTGCTTTTATGAGAGAGCCAAAAACCTTCCATGGAAAGCTACCTTTCCCAGAGAATGGCAACAACTTTGCCATTCGCTGGGATTTGAAGCCTCGAGTTCCAAGAGCTAGTGGTGCATCATAGATATCCAGAAGCACAATGAAGACGTCTCACACATTATCAGGAGTGTGTTTGGGTGTTTCAGGCTGATGAGGGTGTGAGAACAAAACACTTTTTCCAGGAGTCATACAGATGTAACGGGGGGCACCCTTGGACAGCAGCTTTCCCCCCTGATTGTATATTAGAAGCCCTGTTTAAAGTCATTTAATCCCGAGAACTGCTCAGGCTCTGATGACATCACTCCCACCTGCACAGCTCTGGGACACAGAGTTTGGGCCAAGCCAATTTGACCTGGCATTGTGAATATGTGTTTAATCTGGACTGAAAACACACATGCTCACACACACATGTGCCTTTTGCTTGAAACACTGAGCAAAGCCTGAAGAGCGTTTGTCTGTGTGGGGGTTTCTTTGTGCATATACTGTACTGTACGTGCATGAATGCTGTTTGTGTTAATTTGTGTGTAGCTGCTGAGTTGGCATTGTGTCAGCAGTACTCTGTCATGGGGAGGCTGCGGCTGTAATGCGCTGAGAGAGAGAGAGAGGAACTTGAAGGGATCGAAAGCGAGGAAAGAAGTGAGGGAAGAAGGGGACAGATGAAACAGGAATGAAACTAAGAACAACCTGAATGAGAGAGAAAGTAGCTGGAAAGAGGGATGACAAAAGTAGTGGAAAGAGTCTAAAAAGAGGTGGAGACAGACAGGGTAATAAAAACAAGGACAGGAGACGGAAAGGTAGAATAAGAACAATGGAGAAGAAAGAGCTGGGGCGAGGGAGGGAGAGGGGACAAGAGTAAGAGTTTGTCCAGCACTGCAGAGCTGTCTGATTTAGTGTGTTATCAGCAAGAGCTCGGTGGAGCGTGAGCTGAGATCACTGGAGCACTATTCACACACATACCCCGACAAACACACACACACACACACACACAGAGTAATGAGTTTCTTTACTACCCCAGAAATTCAGAGTTTTTATAGTCTCTTTATGGATCAAGCTAATTAGCTGCCAGCAGCTGTCTTCATCTCTGCCTCCTTTTCCCGTCAAAAGCCAGTGGTGACTGTGGTATGCAGTCATCAGGTCACCGGGACATGTATGACAAGGCATTTCAGGGAGAAACACAACCAAACTAAGATGGAATAAAAACAGCTCACACACACGCACTCTTCTTTCAGCTACACCCAGCAAATGACAGGGGGTGAGAGACAGAGGCCTCGCAGCCATAAACAACCATCATTCTGTCTTTGTCTTTTTGTATGCCTCACTCCCTCTGTCTGCCTTAAATCTTTCCCCCTATATCTATGATGGCTTTGTTCCATATGAAGCTCATAGAAACAGCCATGCGGCTCGCACCCCCTAGGACGATCCAGGATTCACAGGGGCTGTTGTGAGGCGGCCTTGCCCTATACAGGGGACTCTGTCAATCAAGCCAGTCGCCCGGTCTGCTGCTCTGTTGTTTTATAGTTCTCTGAATGTATAGTTCTCTGAATGATGAAAGCCAGTCCTATGACTGGCTTTCATCCATGTTTGTGGTTTTTTTTTTCTTTATTGCTTCTCTTCAGAGTTAGATGAGTTTGATTTGTGGTATGTCTGTGCTATAGGGTACAGCGACCCCCACCCTGTCTGCATAAAAACTGCCAACATACAGATGAGAGCCATATGTGGCATCAGGATCTAATGGTGCATGAAGTAACTACAAATGTTTTAAATAAGATTAGGCTAGCTATTATCTGATGCTGGGGATTATGTCTTGGGGGGCGGGGGTCTGGATTACAGGCTTTTAGATGCAGTCAGACATCAGAATAATGTTTAATTAAAGCTTTCAGGTGACCGTGCTGTTATCATCCACCAACTCTACAAAACAGACTGAAATCAACCTGAATCATTCGTACATGTAATTAAATGATTAATGATGCGAGGTTGTATGTTGTGTATGGAACCAAATATCATTTCATGCTTTGCCAGGTACCGATTAACTGCTGAGTCGTGGATCCTTCTTACATAGAGTTATACGTAATTGTTGTAAAACACAAAAACACCTAAATTTGACCTTGTATTTGCTTACAACTACAATAAAGTTTGTCATAAACCCACAACTAAGTAGTGAGTTGAACCAAAAGGAGCATCAAGAGCCAATTATACCAATGTACTTTGAATTAGAGCTGGAATTAACAACTTCTTTCTCTAGTGAATAATCTTTTTTTTAATAAGTTAAATAGGCTGTAAGAAGTTAAAGATTAGAAATAAATGTCTGGTCCTTTTCCTCACTGTGTCTGACTGAAACCATAAATTTGTAATTTGTAGTGAAATAAAACAGAAGAAAGGAGAACGTCCTCACATTTGAGAAGCTAGAACCAAAGTCTTCTTAATATCAACTCATTTCAATACCCATGTACTCCTGAGACTGTTCAGTGTTTGTGTGACTTTGTCCTCATTGTGTACTTTGGTTTGCCTTCGGTCTTGCAAGCTAGCCTGCATGTCTCCTTCTTGTGTCAGAGCACTGTACTGTGGGACGAGGTCAATGGCCCAAAGATCAGAGCTCCTCCGAACACAGTTTCACAACAAGAGAAAGCATTGCTGAACTACAGGTCACATAGATCTTAGAATCTGATAAAACCCTTTTAACAGTGTTTGGGCTTCAGTATTTGCAAGCAGAATAGAGATCCTTGTTGTTACAGTGCTTGTACAGCAGGAGATGTGGGGTCTTGTGCTGGTCACTACAAAGACAGGGAGGGATACATATATCAACACACACAAATGTGCCAAAAATCATCACAGTTCCCTTCTCAGTGTATTCTTTATGCCCCATGGCATTTCTGATTTCTCTCTAGGTGATGGTTTTTTTTTCTTAAGCTCCATCTCTTCCATGTTTTACCTCTTCTCTTGGTCTGCACAGTGCAGGCTTTGTCTTCTCATCAGTTTCCCATCAGTCCTGTCAAAGTTCCATTCACAGTGGAAGTAGAAAACACAGGAGGAGGGTTGTGTTAAATGGCTCACAACCTTCTTTTCTCAGCATACCACTGCTGCTGCTATGCCAAACCTGAATACACTTTTAACTAGACTTTGGAAAAACATGCCCTCAGAGCTCATTTGGTTTCAGCTGACAAAAAGATAGAGCTCCACTGAACACTGAAGAGAGCTAGTGAAGGCATCACACTTCTGTTGCACTGTGTTTTGCTTCAGTATTGGTAAAGTTTTTCATTCTTAGATACAAACAGTACACATGCAAAAAGTCCTCACCCACTCAGATAGCTTAATATTATTCAACCTTCATCATGTAGGAAGTGACATGATAGGGAATGCAAATAAGGGTTTTGTTTTTGCAGAAAGACCTGTACTCTCCTCGCTGTGCACTGCTCGTCTGCTGTATGTATGGCAGAGCAGTGGGGATTTTCAAGCAGGCTATATTTAGGTCGCCCTTGGTAGATAGTGATAGCAGGACTGCAGAGGAAGAGTTGGACGGGTAGAAAGGCCAGGAGTAAGATGTTCATAAGGCTGATTTGGGCATTTTGGATTTTGTTATCTGCACCCTACACAAACACAACCGATACTGCAGTGCGAAAAGCGGTGACATCAGAGCAGAAACGTGTTATATCACTACTTGTGATTATGTCATGTGTTTGTGAGAGGAAATGGTGAACACATCCTGGTCCTCCAAACTCTTCAGTTTTAGAACTAGGGCAGCAGGCAAACTCCCAGTAGTCCCTCTCTCTCTTTCTGTTTTTCAGTGCATATTAATAACTGACACACTGCGCACCATCTCAACCCACCCACATACAAGTACCCATACACACACAGCTGAGGTGATGCATGTCCTTCACACTGACAAGACACAGTATGTCACTGCTGTGGGGTTAGACGGGATGGCTGACTCACTTCCCATCAACCAGGCTGTGTGGTTTCTGACCAAGGAGTAGAAAAGGGGGAGAAGAGAGGAGGCATCTTCAGTAACCGGCTCTGCTGTCGTTTGGGACGTTTGTGCTCTACTGTATGGATTCAGTACCCGAATGAAGAGTGTACGGTCAACCGATGAGGAAATGGGAAGGAGAGAGGCTCCTACACCTGGAAAAAGAGGAGAAATGAAAACACAGAAGCCAGGGTTGTGATTGGATTTGGGGGTGTCTGTCTCTTTAAGCTGGTTATTTGTTACTGCAGAGTGTGTGGGTGCTGCAGTCGAGACAGAGATGGGGAGAGAGGGTGAGAGAGGATGAGGGAGCATTGATAACAGAGATGTCAGAGAGGAACAAGTAGTACAGCAGAGAATCAGGGCTCATGTCCACACGCTGAGGTGTGAGGGAGACCAGTCAGGTTCACGCCAGAGGAGAAAAGCGCGAGGCAGGCAGAGAGGTGAGAGCTTTAGAGAGCGTGTGAGGAGCACAGGTGGAGGGGTGGCAGAGCGAGTGGAGAGGGGGCTGTTTATCCGGAGCGTGGCACCGGTGGCAGAGTGGCTGCGCTGGGATGGCAGAGGGGGGAACTGGGGTGGCTGGCGCTGGAGCAGTCCTCAGAGGGACGGGGCTAGCCGGGTGCAGGACAGCAGGAGGGACAGCGAGGGTTACGTGCACAAGACAGTACCTGCTGGATGGTGCCACCATGCTCCATCTATGCCACAGATAGCACCTCTTGTCCGGGGACAGGAGGAAGCGAAGGAGGGGGCAGCAATGGGGGTCAGGCCTGGGGGTGTTGAAGGCATCAGAGTTGGCAGGTTGTTTCTCGGCCAGGTGTCGCTGCATCTAGACGACGTCAGGGGGGATTCGGAAGGGGAGGCCAGCAGTGCCTGTTTGGCGGGGGCGGCTGCTAAAGAGGCTACCCAAGTCTCGGTCCTGGAGCGACGGCCTGCGGATCCTCCGACGAACACCCTCTAACGGATCTCTGTTCACCACGTCAGGTATGGAGAGGGGTGCGCACAAGTGAGTGCAAAATGAGATTAGAAGCTTCACAGGGAATTCAAACCAGTTTAGGGGTCAGGAAAAAAAAGGAAAGATGATGAGTGGACAGGTTGAGCAGGGTTGACCTTAAAGGCTGGCTGTGGAATGAAATGTTTAGGTATTGTGTCACTCTGTTTATCTGTGAACTGCAGTGGCCTCAAGCTCTGTTGTTCTTTGTCTGTACCCCTCACCCCTGTCAGATATATCCCCCTCGCTGTTGTGAAAGAGCACATAGTGTCTATGCATGCAAGATTTTGTGTGAACAGTAAGGACAGAGGCTGCAGCCTGGTTGTAAACAGTCCAGTAAAAAGCTCAGATGAAAGCAGTAGGATCAGTTTCTTCTTCTCTCACATACAGACTAATACACAATCCTATGTAAGTGGATTATCATATTGACTTTTATATCCTAACCAGAAATTTGAGATAGGAGTGAGCCTGCTGGAGCCATTGATTTATTTCTCTGTTTTCTCCAAATAGAGGACTGGATAATGCAGATTTTTTTTTTATCTTTCTCTATCGTTGTTTTTCTTTTCAAAGGGAGTGACAAATACACATTTCATTAGCCCAAAGTGTGGCTAAGGTGAGAAGAGGCAAGGACATCATGGTTGTGTGCTGCAGAATTATAGATTGAGTCACAGCTGAATCAAAAAATGTTACTTCAGCTCTTTTGTGTGTGTTTGTGTATGTACTTGTATTAATCATGTTGTGGGGACTTGAATCTGTTTCGTCCTTTGGGGGACAAAATCAAGTCCCAATAAGTCATAAAATTTTACTTGGCTGAAGGTTGGACAAATAGTAGCTATGGAGTGGGCTAGAGTAAATCTCCAGGAATGTAAATCTTATGTAAATCTGTCTGAAATGAGGGAAACACAAGGAGTAGAAAAGTGGGAGAGGAGAGGAGGCATCTTCAGTAACCAGCTCTGTGTGTGTCCTCCTGTGTAAACCCGATAAGACCAAGCATGACTCAGGGAGAAGCTCATCCAGAGCTCACCACTCTACCTGAGTGACATCATGCTGCAGCCTCAAAAGCTTCAGGAACAGCATCAACAGCACAAACCACCAGAGAACATGGATATTTTTAGATGGTGCTCCCTCTGAGGAAACTCAGTAAATCCTTTTAAGTAAGAACTCGCCCAAACCATATGCCTCAGTTCCTCTTCTGTTGCCTCGTCAGTCTATAATTATCTTCTGCCAGAGTGTGTCATAATCACGGATGACGCCAGATGTCTGGGAATTCTGCTCTTATTGACTGTAGATTCAGCATCTCAGGTGTGGTTGGAGGGGATAATGTGTGTTTGAGGAGGACTGCTGAGGTTTACAAAAGTCTAGTGTCCAAATTAAAGGGGAAGTTCATCAGTTTTGCATATAAAAGTCAGTTTACTCATCATGGGGTTCACTACTCAGCAAGTGAAGACAATCTGTGGTTCTAGGGGGAGAAAGTAACCTCAGTGATCAGGGTTATCTCAGACTGGGTTTAGAATTTTAAAATCCTGCATTATGTAACCATCAGTGACTATGGTTATTGATGATACCAATCAGAAACAACACCACACTACTGTTGTGTTTTTGGAGCTTGACTCACACGAGGGACTAAACGTCCAAATATCTCGGCCTCTGCGTTGGCTGATCTGTTTAATCAGTCTTTTGTGAGTTCTTCAGCTTAAATACAGTACAAAATCACTGATGAATCCCTTTAATTTATGCAAACTGTATTTAAAATGTTTTCATTGTACTCACATGAAAGGTTTTGCCTGATCAACTTGTTCATAAATGGCTATACTGGACATAAGTTCAATCCATTGTTCAAATGAAGACGGAGTAGTTGTCTCATTGTAATTCTGCCTCCTGTTAACATGGCTCATCGACACCACAGCTTGTCACGCCTACCCGCCTGTAGGTTTTTAGGCAGGATTCCTAACATACACAAGGCTGTGTTCTTCATTGGGGTGAGACAGAATAGTGCATTTACAAAAGATGATAACCTAACTGTCTCTATGGTAACTGAGCAAACCCCATCTGTTGATGAAGGCCACAAAATGATGTGGTTGAAAACTCTGGAAGGAACCTTGATTTAAGAATTTGTCACGTCAGTTGGATGTTTTTATGTGCTATTGCATTGATTTGTATCATTAATCAGAATTAGATTTCTGTTCTTATCTCTATATTGAAATTGATTTCACACATATCGCTCCTGCTATGCATGAGTTTATGCATAGCAGGAGCTATGATGTCCCCCCCCCAGAGACCCCAGAGCTGCTCTTAATTCCTTCATAAGGCCTGCAGAGCTCATTAGTGCCAATGCTAATATCCTTGCCCTGCTGCTCTAGCTACCTAACCCCCATTTACTCCATCCCTCTGCATCCAGACAAGGATAAGACACAATATCCTTCTCCATCTGTCTCCCAGCTATGCCCCTATCTGGTGCCATGCACACATCCTCCATGACCTGAGAAACTCTGCTAATCTGCATCTTTTTGTACACTCCCTGTCTTTCCCACACCCATTGCCTCACAGAAAAAATAACACCCACATCCTCTATCATCAAATTCCCGTCTCTTTCTGCTTTACACACACACACACACACACACACTCAAGCACACAGCACTTAGTCCAGTTTTGATCACAAACAGCCTCATCTTAAGTTACAAGAGATGAAATGGCACAGTTTTCTGCCTCCTTGGGCTGATGGGGAGTGGAAAGAGAACAGGGAGTTCAAGAGATAGAAAAGGGAAACATGACTGTGGAAATTTTAGCCAAGAAAGTTTAACTGTCTTCTTTTTGTAACAATTTAATGTGGAAAGTTTGACTGTCCTCTTTTTTTAATAATTCAATGTGGAAAGTCGGATTGTCCTCTTTGGAAAACAGAACTGTTGTCATTTAACACACTGCAGTCGAGGCTCTTTCTTTGCTGCCTTTCCTTGCAGCCTTGTTATCGGCCCAAGTGCAGCAGTGGAAGTTAACACAGCCACCACGTACTGTACATGTCAACTCCCTCAGCTCTTTCCATGGCACTGATGGAGTTACCTAAAGCTTTGTCTTTCTCCATTTTGATCTATCAGCGTCATCAACCAGCTGTCAGTTAAAAAGCAGTCAAACTGGAATGGTTGTGGGGGGCAACTGAGGCCAGTCTACCATGGCCAACATAAGTTATGGCTCTGTGCTGATGAGTGTTTGTGGCTCAGCTTCATTACAGCCATCTCTCAGTCTCCTGTACTACATGCATGAGTCCATGCATGTTTTTGTGCATTCATTGTCATTAAAGTGACATAAACTGTTATAATACGTTTATTTAACCAGGAAATGCCTCACTGAGGTTAAACAGCTTTTACAGGAACAGTGGCAGATAGAAAATAACATGTTACAAATCATATAAGTAATTCAGAGTTAAAATGTAAATAATCAAGTCTAAAGTGTTGTATAAAATGGTATCTGAGATGTAATATTGAAAAAGTAGAAAGAAACAGGTAAAAATGCCCAAAATATAAAGTGTAATAATAAAAGCAGTTTAACCTTTTGAAAGGGATAAATGCATCAAAAGAATCACAGTTCTGCGGGTTACCAGTGAGGTATCTTAACAGATAAATGAAATACAACGGTCTATAAACACTGACAGCTAGATTAGCTTCCCTTCAAATGACAAATACCTTTAAAGGAGTTTATTGTGTCAGCTTCTTGAAGTTTTGTGTGTGACTGAAGCACCTTCCAGTCAAAGGGAAGAGAGTACATGAAGGTTTGTTTGTTCAGTGAGGAATTTAAGAATCAAAACCAAATATAGGGACTAAAAGGTAGTTTCCAGCCTAATATGGGCATGAAAGTATAGGAGGAAAGCAAAAAATGGCCTGTGGATTATAGGGGCATTTCTAACAAAACGAGCATTCCTGTAAGTAGTGAGCCTGAGCAGAATTTCCCCTAAAACTCCAGCAGAGGGGACTCTGTCCTGCTGTCTTTAAATTCTAGCAGCTTCCTCATTTCATAGTCAGCATAATGATGTACTTTCCACAGAAGAAAAGGGAAGCTCTGCAAGTGGGGGGGGGTTGTCTTCAAACTACTACCACACAGTGAAATCCACCAAGTTTTTTTGGCTTTTTGCTTGCTTCCCCTGTTTCTGCTTTCTCATTTAACAGAGTGGCCCTGAATTCACTGAAAGTCTGGCCATTGCTGTCTTGGTGGTGCTTCACTTTGCCTAACTCCAGCTAATCCAGAAATAGTCAAAAAGTGGAGCATGAGCAGAGCTTGTCAGATAGGCAGCGACTAGACACCTGTGACTCAGAGTGACCGCAAAAACTTAATGGAAAGGGAAATTAGCTACAGAGACCAACAGTGATTTTTATACCAGGCTGTAACCATGTTTATTTTTGCTCTAAAGTTGGGCATTTTAACATGGAAGTCTATGGGAAGTGACTCCCTTTTGGAGCCAGCCTCAAGTGTCCATTCAAGGAACGGCAGGTTTTGACACTTCTGTATTAGCTTCATACCTCAGCCTCGGAGGTTGCCGCTTGGAGAAAACTCATGCCACGCTACATATAAAGCTTCTGCCAGCAGCTAGCTTAACATAGCACAAACATTGTAAACGCCTGCTTTCCTGGCTCTGTCCACAGGCAACAAAATGTGCCTACTAGCATAGCTAAATGGTGATTTATGATAAATGATATCATTTATGGCTAATGATAAATGGCTTGAATAAAGTCAAGCTGGCTCTTTCCCACTGTTTCGGGTCCCTGTGCTAGGCTAAGATAGCCAGCTGTTGATGGCCGCTTTAAAGACAGAAGAGCTGAATCAACTTTCTTCTCTAATTTTTGTCAAGAAAGTAAAGTGTTGAACATTTCTTTTAAATTTGGCCGAATATGGAAGTAGAGGCACAGTCTTTTGGATGGAGTGAATTAAGTGAAGCAGGAAAGGAAAGGAGTTTCTCTCTTCCCTTTTCCTTCCCTTCATTTTCTCTGTCTACATTGACCTCTAAACTGTCCTGAGCACAGTATCCCTTATCTGAGCTCTCCTATTTCCTTGACACATCCCTACTGTCAGTGAGGTACTGCAGCCCATCCCTCTTTCTCTCTGCCAACCTGTCTCTGTCTCTCACACACACACACACTTATGTCTGTTGTCATCTCTTAAAGCAGTGATCTCTAAACTGCCATCAGCAAAAAAAAAATTTGTCATGTAAACTTTCCTTTTTGCTGGACATCTCTCTCCTGTCAGTAAGCGCTGTCCTGTCTCCCTTTACTTTCTCCTCCTCGTCCCTGCTTCAGTAATCACAACCACTATTTTCATTAATGTCTTTGGTGTCGAAGCTGAGATTTACAGCTAATTCATAACTAAAAATCCTTATTACATAGACTTCTACCCAGCAACCCTTTGGAAGCAGAGCACTCTCATTTTGACAATAGTCATCAAGCTTGTTGTCATGGTTACGGTACTGATGCTGAGTGTGACAGATAGAGCGGTGTCCCTCTCCATGCAGTATACAGACAGAAGTGCTAATATCAGCAGACAGAAAAACAGCCAGGCTTAGCTCAGCTTATTCTCACTGCAGCAGAAAAACAGAAAGAAAATATTCATGTTTATTTATTAGTGAACAAAAGGATGTCTAAATGGTTTTATGCTTTCATCCAATCCTGCAGTTTGCATGTAGCCTTCAGTGTATTATTTAAGAAGCTTTCCTGCTTGGTGACCAGAAAAGGGATGTGATTCAGTTTCTTCAAACTAAAGTTCTCTCTTTTCCCATGTGATTTTAAAATCTCTCTTTTCTCTAGCATGGATCATCTCACCAAATGAAGAGAAGTGAGATGTGAAGCTATGTTTTTCAAAGCCTCTGGCTACAAAAGCAAAAATAACAATGGGGAAGTACCCAAATCTAACCTTTTCTAGCTGAATAGTGGGAGTTGACCATACTGTTACTAATGTCGGCCGTGACTGTTAAAGTGTGCCCATCCACTCTTACAATACATTATGCCTGTATTAGATTATGTATTTTTTTCTGCTACTCCCATCGCTGGACCATGTACAGGATGTCCATTATAAATTGTGTAATGTGTCAGGACCAGAAAATATCATATTTATTTTATGGTAATTGTACTAAGCTGCATATTTGCTGTTATCTGATGGGTAAATGAGATATAAAGACGGTGATCTCACTGGTAGTACATTGCTGGGCTATTTTTCCATATTGAATGAATAAGTGGATAATTTTCAAATTAAATCACTGTATACACAAACATGTTTTGGAATATTCAGTGCAGTGTAATAATGGTAGGTGTGAGTCTGGCAATAGCCACTAGATGGAGCTGGTTTCTGTATAAGGGGAGTGTTTGTATGACTGCACGTTTGATTACAACTTCATTTCTAAATCACACATGTACAGGTGACTAATCAGCATTGTACTCTGTGACAGGATGAATCACAGAGTGCTGTTCACAGTATTAGATCAATGTTTGATGGTGTTTCATTCACAGCTGCTCACCGATTTTGCTGTGTCCTACTCTATGTGCTCCTGTCTCTGACTGGTGTGTTTTTGTATCTCTCAGACTGCAGCTACACCTGTCACCTGGAGTGTGAGACTCAGGTCCAGCTGGACTGCAACCAGAGGGACAGGAAGCAGGAAGAACCACCATCTCCCAGAAACCACTGCTCTCCCACGGCCACTCAGCTCAAGGTAAGCATTTCAAAGACAAATAGCTCAGCTGGTTTTTTTTAGTCTGTGAATGCTCTCAGGATGGAATCTGCTTTGTCACACCAACATCTGATCTCCTGGTTTTTCTCATCCTCCTGTCTCGGGTCCCTCTGTTATTTCTCCCCAGCTGTATAAGCCACAGGATAACCAGTGATACAGTAATAGCACTTCATCCACTCTTTGTAAGCACATGTGTGTGTACAGGAACCTGAGAGAGGGTGAGCCTGCACGCTGCTCCTGGCATTCCCAGCCTCAGTCACCCATGCAGTTTGGTACACATACACATACAGATACTCGACATGCATGAGAAAAAGCTGGATAACCCCCCAGGCCTGCAGCAGAATGTTGGCAGCACAGCGGGCAGATAACACAAAATTAGAACCCTACTAAGCGTGCCAGGTGCATTTCTACAGAGCATGAACAAACACACAGTTACTGTATGATGCTGATGGGGATGGCGAGAATTAGAGCGAGCAAGGTGGGAGATAAATAGACTCAATCTGACCAAACATCTGTCTGTTTATCAAAAAACTGTTTGCCTCTTTGTTGCCAGTCAGGAGTGGCTCCGGCTAAAGTTCAGACCAAAAACACGCCCAATTCTTTCAATGTACCAGCTCTACTGGAACAAAATAATGGCATATCATTTTTTAGAGTCATTTTTATCTTAACCACTGCTACTCTCAGTAAGCTTAATGACTGTGGAGTTGAAGGTAATGAGCTGCAAGTCAGAATTAAGTGAGCGTTCGTAATGTCTGTCTTGGAGGTATGTGAGCTCTCTGTCACACACTCACACCCCCATTTGTTTTATGGAGCACACTAGAATGACAGACGAGAGGAGAGATGACAGTTCATTTCCTGCAGTCTCCTTTCTCCTCTGCTCTGTGTTATAGCTGCAGCTGTGCATGTAAGGGGATGTGTTCTTTGTTCTCTATCTTTACATCTATCTTTACAGGTTCTTACTATGTGCCTCAGCATAAATCGATCCCATTTTCCCCCAGTTACAGCTTCAATAACACATACATGCAGCAGCCTGAACAGACTTCATCGACTTGAAGCCAGCAGAAGTGTCGTTCTGAATGCATGTGTGTATGTTTGTGTGTAGCGTCTTACCCCCTGCACGCTGCCTTCCCCCCTAGTGATCGCACTGATGGAAGCAAGTAGCAGAGCTGCAGGTGATCAGTCATCAACTGACTCAAACCTGACAGAGAAACACCCGATCAAAGGCTGCCATGCTCTCCCTACATGCTGCGTCTCTCCTCTAGCACATAGGCTTACCTATCATCAGGTCTGAGTAGAATTAAAATCATATTAAACACAGGTGCTTATGCACCATTGATCTCAGCAGTGACGGGGGCATTAGCTGCTTTCTGACGAGGGGGTTGCTGCCAAAGTCAGAGGGCAGATTGTAGGATCAGTGTAGGGTTAGAGGTCGCTCTAAATTTCTTTTCTGAGGACGATCATTCATTATTTTCTTAATGTCACCGTGACCCCACCCCTCCACCACCAGCAGCAGTAGTACAGCTGTGAAGTCTGTATTATAATACAGACTCTCTCCTGTATCAACAAATAAGTCCCAGTTGTAGCACAATCTAAAACCCTACATTTACAGTGGTTGTAATGGTTTCAACCATTGTATGTTGCTGTATAACGTCATTTATCAAAGCAGCCATCTTCTCCATCGTCTGAGCTGCTTCCTGCCACTGCTGCTCTTACGTATGTAAAACAGGAGCTGTGAGGTTTCATGTCAGTCACTCATCTGCATTTCTCTTTCTACTTACCCATACCTCCCTCTCTCTCTCTCTCTCTCTCTCCACCTCTCTCTCTCTCTCGCTCTCTCTCTCTTTCGTAAGAGGAAATGTCCATGCTCTACAGGGTGCAGTCACTTGCAGGAAAAAGAGAGTGCAAGGCAAAGTGGGAGGATGCTTACACACGGGTAGCACACTCAACCACAGACGGTTGAGCAAGGCTGTAAGAGAGTGAGGGAGCAAAGCGAGTGCAAAGACAGACAGAGAGGGAGGGAGGGAGAGAGTAAGAAAGAGAGAGGCTGAGTCTGAAGCGTCTGTCAAAGAGAGGAGGTCATTCAGGGTCTGCGAGCGTCTTGTTGCTGCAGCCAGGAGATCTTCTGCTGTTGTTTACTCAGGTCTCAAGGGATGGATGGACGCTCACACACATAAATGCCAGCCTAACTGAGCTGTCGCTGCAACCAGGATTTGAATCAAACCATCAGCACTGCAGTTTGTGTCGCGCGGTTGGACTTCACAGCAACACAGAGGAGGCTGAAAGCAGGATGTGGTATTGAATGGGTTCCTTTAAGAGCGTTTGTTTGTGGGTATAACAGGTGCTCTCAGGTGAGCGAGGTTCATTTGAAACCAACCTGTAAACTGACTCCATGACACCAAAGTGTGCCTATGTGCATGTGTGAGAAGGTTGCATGCTATGGATGAGTGTGTACATGTGTGTAGATTTAACTGCAGATGACCAGGTGCATATACTCTTCGGCATCTGTGTGTTTGTGACACTGGTGTCAGAGTGTACACATCAAGAGGAAGTGACACGTCTATGCTTACTCTCAGATTTCCTGCTCCCCTCTCCGGTGACACACAAATTGCCGAATCTGAGCCGAGTTCACCTGTCTCGCCTTCTCAGGTGGGACTTAAACTCTCTGGATGCATCAGCAGAGGAGCGCTGCCTTTTTCTGGATGAGTAAAGGACATTTAGATGCGTTTAGACTCTGATTGTGGCTGAGTGTCACATCAGCCCTGCCTTTCGAGAGAAACCAGCACTTCCTCAAGCTGTCAGCCTGCCGCTCTGGTGCTGCTTTAGTGCCAGAGGCCATCTCTGGACCTCTCCATGACTGTCAACACAGTGCTGACCCCCTCCATGACCAGCAGTAACAGCATGAGCAGCGGGTACTGCAGCCTGGACGATGAGAGTGAAGACTTCACTTTCTTCACAGCCAAGACCTCGTTCTTCCGCAAACCAAGGAATGCAGTGAAGGTACAGACTCAGGATAACACTCGGACTCTGACAGATGTGATTGTAAGACAAACTTAGATGTGTCAGATCGTTGGTGTTTCAGTTGGTCTGGGAAGCAGACTGCCATTTATATCAAAAGCATGTAGCCAAAAAGCAGAAGTACTAAGAGGAAGCGGTGTGTACACATGCTTAAGTTGGCCTCTAGGTGTGAGCGTGAATGTGCATGCGACTGTGGGAGGAGGTTACTGTAACACATCTATTGTGTGACACTGACCCCCCCCCCTGTACTGTCATCAACCTTGATGCCTATTCATTTGTCATAGCCTGAGAACACAGTGTGGGCACTAAAGACTTGCTGCTGTGTTACCAACAGTCAACAGAGGTAATGTATTTCCTAGGGTTAGAGATACCGAGTTAATAATGTCAACCAACAGATTCCTACATATTCAGGCTGCTCCTCTACACTGCGTGGGAGAGGTTTCCGTAGAAACAAAGCCGATACTTTTTCACTGGAGCAAGTATGCATGTGTGTAGGGCAACTACTTAACTGCAGCCAACCATTTTCCTAGTTGCCATAGAAACTAATGGTTTTGTTACACACTTCCTGAGCTTCGGTACTGTACATTCACCTACTTCACACATAGCTGTCATATAACTACAGCGTCTACAGCACTTAAGCTGCAGGATGTTACGGGCTGCTTCCTTTGTTGTTGGGGCTTGATGTACAGTAGGTGATTGATTGATTTTTTTTATAGCAAAAGAGGGAGAGAGGTGCATGACAGAGAGAAATGAAGTGCTTTTGCTGCATAAAACGTGTACAGCCCTCTTCGTTCTGTCCTTGTCCCAGCAGTGCCTTTGGTGTCTGACTTGGAGACAGTATAATCTCTGAATAATTGACCAGCTGTGTAGTCAGCTTGTGGAGTTAGGGTTGCCGCCATGCTGAGACCACACGGCCATAGAATAATGGTGTGAAATATAATATAGCAGCACTGAACATGGGAGTAAGTGACTGAACATCCTCAGAAATGATTGAGTTGTTGAACTAAAAGTAGTCCTGCTAGTGCTTCTGAGCAAAGATGTGCCCTGTTTTTTTTCTGTGTTTGAATATGTAAAGGACATATGCAAAGAGCTGTGTGGCGTTCTGTAAATAGAGAGTTTATTTATTATTTTGTCTGTACGGCATTTAAATGTGTTGCTTCCAGGCATGCATGTATGTAGACAGACACACAGGGAGCTACCTACATTTATCAAAACAGTGGAGGTGGAGTTCGCATCCTCTCTTCTTGATGGATTATTCCCATACGTAGTGTGTGTGTGCGTGTGTAGAGCAGGTGCCATGTGCAGTTTTCTCTGGTCTGCTTTTTGATGCAGTAGAAATGAATGAGTTACACCACTGTCCACTCTAAAATGCATTTTCACACAGTTTACACATGTTGGCTACACAGTCATATATGCACAGCATATGCAAAGCAACACTGGTAACAGCACAGAGTGCCTGCTTGTTATTGAGGCAGTTTTACAACGGTTATTATAGCTCTGATGTACTGGACACTTTTGAAGTAGTGGTACTTAAATGAGTGCTTCCATTTTACATCTCTGTTCTGAGCTGTGAAAAAGAGTGTCTTCAGTCGCTTCTCATCCTCGACACTTGACTCAGTAAAGGTGTTGTGGTAACACACACTGTTGTCAGTGTGTGCGCGTTGTGTGAATGGTTATGATTGTTGAGTTCTCGGTGCATTTTTTGTGTTTTTATTACTTGAGTCTTGTTAGTTTAGTTCTGACAGAGCTCATCGTGTCCTCAGTCTTACTGCTCAATTGTAAATGATCCCAGATTCTAGTGTTTCCTGAAGATCATGATGTCAGTCACACAAACTCATATACGCACACACACACACACACACACACACACACACACACACACACACATGCATTTAAAGGTTTGACTGGCAAAGTAAAGAGTATGTTGCATGGCATGTATACAGGTGTGTGAGTGTGTGACCCTAATGCACAGTAGCACTCCTATCTTACACATTTAAGTTGCCTTACATCTATCACACTGTTAAAATGGATAGCAGGGTTTGGGTGTGTCCCTGTCACAGGTAATGTTATTGTTATCAGACACTGACAGTGGGGACACCTCTGCCAGAGGCCAGTGTGTTTTGGATAAAATTGACCTTTAGTTGTTGTCGTATGCACCTAAAAGAACATTTCATCTTTTTTTTTTGTGTTATTTATTTATTTATTGTGGTGCTCCATGCTACTGTGTATGATGAGTGAAAATGATGTAACACAACAATGAGATACTAAAGATGAATTTCAAACTGATAGAACACTGAACAACAAATCAGCAGACTCTGGAAGTTTTATTAAAGTGCCCATGGCATGCTCACTTCCAGCCATTTCATGTTTAAACTTGGGTACCTTTAGATTATCGTTGTACCCATCATAACACCAAATAGTCTGTAATTATTTCAGAACAATAAAACTAAAATAGTTTGTGAATGTGCACAACTCCTGTTGCCAGTCAAGAAGCTAGGACAACACATAAACAAGAAACATTGACAGATAAACTACATTTTCAATAGTGACAACACCTCAAATCCTACCTGACATGTTCGAGCCAGAATATGGAGGTGGACAGCACGATGAACCGCAAAAGCATAAATTAATTTGAATGTCTCTTCCATAGATAGGTAAACAACGGTTTATGTACCGATGAAAAGAGATGTGTAACACTCTAAACAAAGCGGGTAATTGAGAAACCCCATATTTTAACTGGCATAATGCAGACATAGTAACTTCTCTACCCTTACAACAATTCTCTCTAACGTTACAGAAACAGCGCATCAATAGACATGCAACATGTGTGTTTTAAACTTACCATTAAGTCCCACCGAGAAGTGGAAACATCACTCCCTTTCAAGTAGCTCCACGATCGGTAAATCCAACCGGAGATCACTGCGTCTTCCCCCACAAATCCCTTGTGTTACAGGCAACCACATACAATCCCAACAGGTAGCATAGCACCGACAATAACATCATGAATTGTTAGAATCCTCTCACCAACCTGCATCACATCACATGCGGCAGTCAAAACTAGCAGGTACTGTGCTCCAGGGGAATCCAGCTTTGATGAGCTGATCATTCACCACCGTAGGGCGCTTCACTGGCCGGTTGCTTGTAGGTTAGACCTGGTCAGGTAAAACAGTGAGTCCCTGTACAGGAACATTCCCGGACATGCAGTAACCTCAGGCCCTGTATTTTTATCCAGATCCTCCAGTCACAGTGCAGCAGCAGGAGCTAAAACATATCCACAAAACTGCGTGCAATTGAAATATCCTGCTTTTAATATGGCATTGGTGGATGTCAGGCAAGTTCACATAGTCAGGAGAATATAACCATTCATGGAAATCTGTTAACTACTATGTAAGATTTGAAAAAAGGTCTCCCTAGTGAGAGTTTGTGAGACATGTATAAACCAAGTTGCTTCTGCATAGAAGTAGAACAACATAGGTACACCTTGTCTTTTGAGCTTTAAGTCACGTTTAAGATGATAATTCATTGTAACATTGTAAATAAGAAACACAGAAAACACAGGCTCTTTAATGAAATTGGAAACTTTTGGATAGATTATCATATGCTAAACACATGATGAGAACATGGCAGGCAGATGAGGAGCATGCTGCCAGCCTCCAAGCCTGTAAAGCACCGAGAGTTTACTGAAGATGAACCATCACTCATATTGAATCAGTGACATTGGGTTAATGTGCTGGCCATGCAGTAAAAACTGTACCCTGTATACTTATACCTGCAGTACCACTCATTTTATACTAATGAATGAAAAGAGAGTATGGAAACCAACAACTGATGACAAGTTTTATGTCATAGTTTTCAGCACTTCATAACTAGCTGAACAAGGTGTTAGTCCCTCATAATTCTGGTGTTTTCCTATAACGACAGCACAGACTGCACATGCCTTTTCAGTCTTCACATCTCTCTGTTTCTGTTTCTCATGACCTTGTTCACTCAGGGCAGTGTCTGAAAACGTTGTGGAGCTCTCAGGGCTGGAAACTACACTATTGTCCCACTCTATTGTCCCTGAACTGCTCTCACTGGTATGCAGAAAGAGACGGGCAGGGCACAGCCTCCGATACATTTAGTAACTCGCTTACAAACACAGGAATTCCTGCGAGATTTGTTTTTGTTGCTGTAGACAGGGAGGGATTTTAGCTACAAGTCAACTCCTACATATTCCTCAGATTTTTTTTCACATCGCAAATTTTATTTGATTGAGTTTTATTAAACGTGTGAATTTTTATTTCAATCTTTTGTGAATTAGGTTAGTAAGCCTACTAACTGTTTCTTATTCCCAAAAATATCAGCTTTCTTCACTGCTGTGCCACTGAAGCATGGGTATTTCCCATAATGGCACAGAGGAGTAGCTGATGCTGTGTGTGAAGGAAAGATAAAGGCAGAAACAACAAGAATGAACTGCAGTGTGGCAGACAACATCAAAAGTCTCAGTGTTCTTCGCTGCTTTTATTCCCACATAGACTTATTTGTCAAACATCAGCTTTGAATTTGAAATGTTATAATGGTATCTGTTTGCTGCATATGAGTGAGTTAAGCTTCACTTGCGCTCTGTGTGTGTGCATGCACACACAGACACACACACATTTATGCACAATGCAACTGTACTGAATGAAACACTGACTTCATCATGCAACCTGAGGACTGCCCTGCAGAGACAATTCCTGCCCTGCTCTCTCTCTCACTGTCTCTCTCTCCCTCTTTCTGTCTTTCTGCCTCAGAAAATGCAAACGAACAGGAGAAGGGGGGAAAAAGCTATTGTGAGATAGAGAGGATGCGTCCCACTGTACTATAAATAACCCAGTCCATCTCTATGTTGCTAAGGCTGATTCATCAGCCGCTCTTTTATCATTCCTTACCCCTTACTTCTGTGATGCCCTCTCCTTCCCCTTTAATTGCTTCTTCCTTCAGTCTCTCTCTCTCATTACTAGTCACACAGGAAAATGGGTAACAGTGATAGGGAGGCAATCATTTTCTAGCAACGTGATCCTGAATGTGTGATTTGCTCCATTCACAACAATTCTTATCCCCTTGTGTTGCTGCAGACTTGTGTAACCATGCTGGGAAAGGAAGAAATGGTTAAATGTCAATAAGAATTTCCATCAGCTACAGCCAGGACAGCAGCTTGTCTTTCTGAGAATGGCGAGGGAGGTGGTTACTGAGTAACTGTTACTGCGAGAGAGCACAAAGTGCAGGAAGTGGCCTAGATGCTTTCTAGTCTTGTTTTTAACCAAATATGACACTTGCTATGCCTGCAGGTCAGTCACCCCACTTTTTAAAGGGGCGCATGGTGGGAGGGCTTCTCTTGATTATGATAGATTTAGATAACTATTCATAAACTTGAGCAAAAACAAGATAGATCATTTGTTTGTTTGTTTTTTATAGGAACCTGTGGTAGAACCAGCACCATCTGCTGGTTAAAATAGAACATTCATACCGTTTGTACTGGTACCTCAATACTGATATTTTCTCATTCTCTTGCTTTACAGCAGAGTGAAGCAAAGGAGGAAGAGCAGGGAGGAACAAAAGACCTGCCAGAAGAAGAAGTGCAGGCCAGGATAGAAGAGTATAACGCTCAAGTCTCTGAAAATGGCATGAAACTGGTGAGTACTGTACATAAAGTAATAACGAAACTGCATTTTTACAGTCCCCTCGCTTTCTTGATTTAATGAATCCAAACAGGAAGTTGAGTTGGGACAGAATGCAGCAAGCAGTCGTTCAAAAGTAGGATATTAGTTTAATGTCCGTGCAGATTCTCAGTCATCTAGATCATAGTAAGATGAAAAAACTGGACTAGGTTTTTAGGTTAAAAACGTTTCACCTCTCATCCGAGAGGCTTCATTAGTTCTGATTGACTGGTGTTGAGCCGGAGATATTTATCCCCCTCTGTGGTGTTTCAGTCCTTTGAAGGCCAACAATGTCCCCTAGTGACTGAATCGTTATAGCCCAGTATCGGTGAGAGTCGTTACCTGTCTTTGAATCCACCCCTGTGGACCGACAGCTATTGTCCTGGTGGGCATGTTTGGGCAGAGATCTCAAAACAGGATTGTAAATGGAAGACAAGTTGTGTCGTAGTCCACCACCCCTATTTAGTGAGGGGTGTTCTATTTTTACAAAAATAGCTTCCTTGACTCCTCTCTCAAACCAGCGATGTTCTCTGGAGAGGATCTGGACTTCACTGTCCTCAAAAGAATGTCCTTTGTCCTTCAGGTGGAGGTGGACTGCTGACTCTGGTCCACTGGGGTTGGCCCTCCTGTGTTGGGCCATGTGTTTGTGAAGCAGCTGCTTAGTTTCACCAATGTACAAGTCGTTACACTCCTGACTACACTTAATTGCATACACCACATCACTCTGTTTATGTCTGGGTGTT
>NW_018127898.1:1660343-1660725 GCF_001952655.1 Monopterus albus | reverse complement strand
GTTCTGTATGTGTAACTTTTCCTTCTTGGCCCCTTCTGCCGTTGTGGGCATTTCCTCTGCCCTGTGATTTAGAGTTGTGATGACTCCCAGTTTGTATTGAAGTGGATGGTGTGAGTCAAAAAAGCAGGTATTGGTCCGTGTGTGTAGGTTTCCGATATACTTCTACTTTCAGGCTTCTGTCCCCTCCCAAGTGGACTGCACAGTCCAAAAAGGCCAGACAGTCATTTCTGGCATCCTCATGAGTGAATTTGATGTTGTCATCCACAGAGTTGATATGTTTGGTGAAAGCCTCTAGCTCCTGGGTCCTGATTTTAACACGTGTCATCCACGTAGCGGAACTAGTGGCTGGGGGCGGTGCCAGTGAAGGGAGGCAGGGGCTTCT
>NW_018127898.1:1639465-1660247 GCF_001952655.1 Monopterus albus | reverse complement strand
GGGAGTTTATTATGTGGTGCTGTGTGTTTCCCACCAAAGGAGCCAGAATGGTGGGCACGTGCTTGGCTATGTTGTAAGTCACAGAGTTGATGCTGCTGACAGTGGGTCTGAGTGGGGCTCCTTCCTTGTGTATTTTGGGTAGGCCATAAAGGCAAAGGACGGCCTCCCCGGGGTATAGTCTGTAGTATAGTCGCCGGTCAATATCTCCCTCCTTTTCCAGCTTCTGTAAACAGTCTATAACCTTCTTCTTGTAGCCACCGGTGGAGTCCCTCTTCAGTGCTTCATAGGTGGTGGTGTCATTGAGGAGGCCGGAAACCCTGGTCTGATAGTCAGCTGAGTTTAGGACTACCATACATCTGCCTTTGTCTGCTGGAAGGATTGTGATGGTTTCATCCTCCTCTAGTGCAGCTAAAGCCCTCCTTTCCTCAGGGGTAAGGTTCGAGGGTGGGAGTTTGACACTGACCAAAGCAGCTGTGACCTTCATCCGCAGTTCTTCCGCCTCCATCTCAGCCAGCTTGTTGTTCTTAATGGCCAACTCTGTGGCTGTGATGATATTAGCTATTAGTTTAAAAATATAAGAAGAGCATGGTATTGATTAGACTTTACATCCATGCTAAATGATTTCATCTTCCCATTCTCTATGTTGCAGGCTTCAGACGGATCCTACACAGGGTTCATAAAGGTCCACCTGAGGCTCAGTCGACCAGTCACAGTCCCCGCTGTGGAGGCGGCGGGCTCAGAGGGAGCGTCCAGGCAAACCGGCGGCCGAAATCGAGCGCTGTCAGAGGACCAGGAAGAGACGGACTCTGGACAGAGTGAAAAGAGAACATCCTTCTATCTACCATGTGACTGTATGAAGCAGCTCCACATCAGCTCTCTGACCACCACCAGAGAGGTCATCCAGGGCTTGCTGAAGAAGTTCATGGTTCTGGATAATCCGCGCAAGTTTGCATTGTACAGGCAGATGCACCGTGATGGGCAGGGTGAGAAAAACACCTAACTCATTTACAGAAAATATGTAATAGAATAGCATTCAATGATATGTTTTTTTTGTGTGTGCAGATTTGTTCCAGAAGCTTCCTCTGTGTGAGCATCCCCTTGTGCTGAGGTTGATAGCAGGGCCAGACCCAGAGCTGCTCAGCTTTGTCCTAAAGGAAAATGAGACTGGGGAGGTGGAGGTGAGAAAGTACTGAAACATACTATATATATGCACTTGGAGTATCCAATTACTATCTAATTTGTCTCAAAATTTGGGTTTTCATAGATTTATTTAGAAGGAAGTGGGAATTATACAGGCTGCTAAGACATTCATGGAAAGTTATTAAGAAAAACTAACTTTTTTCACTTGTATAATAATCTGTTTCTCTTGTTGTCATTCTTTCTACAACAGTGGCATGCATTTTCTGTCCCTGAGCTACAAAACTTCCTGGTAATCCTGGAGAAAGAGGAGTCGGAGCGTGTGCGGGCAGTGAAGCAAAAATATGAAGTGTATCGTCACAAACTACAACAGGCCCTACAACAACATGACCCCTGACCCCTCACCTGTTAGCTTATGACCTCAACCCAGGGACAGACTGACCCTTGGACGCTGACCCCTTAAGACCCTGTGATCAATTCAGAGAGCGGAGCCGGAGCCGAACTTGTTTCCAACCTCCACATGTACACACAAACAAACAGCACATTCCTACCCTTTCTCAGGACATATACAAGTCCCCACGCCACCATCCAGTAGATCCACTCCCTGAGGAGAGAATCAGGGGCTGAAAGCGATGTGAAAGGCTGCAGAGTGTGTGATCTGCTAGCTGATTGGACAAGTAGTGTTTTCATTGCCAAGGACGCACACATAAAGAACTGAAACTCCATCGTGAGATCTGATTAAGATTCCTTCTTTTTCTGCTACTGCTGCTGCTGCTGCTACTGCAAGTGTTACTTATGCATGAGTCTCTCTCTTAGAATTCAAACAGAAGGCATGATTACTTTTTTTCTGCATCTCTTTGGGATGAAAGGACAATCATACTGAGTGTTCTTTTTTTCTTGGAATTGATGTATAGGCTTATTGCCAGATATATTACATGAGATGTGAATTTGTGAGGGAGGTGTTTAGGGTCAGGGTTGAAGTATGCAGTTCTTCTCCTGAAACAAGGGTAGGAAGCAGAGAGACAGGATAAGAAAGCGAAATCCATTCTCTGGTTATTCTCAGGGAGCATGTGTTGAGCAAAGAGAAAATTAAAGGAGGACAGAGAATCCTCTCCCCTACCCTACACCACACGATTTTGGCACACATCCGTTCTTATTCGCCCACTTAAATGCCATTTGAAAGACCTCTGTGAAGGTCCCGTCAGGTGGTTCACTGACAGAGAGCTCTCCAGACAAATACACAATCCTGACCTCTTCTCAAATGATAACGGTGATTTCATTTCTGTTTCCTTCCCTACAGTAAATCCTAATCTGATCAACCTTGCATGAACTCCACCCACAAATGAAGCCTTATGAGGGAGGCAGTTCTCACACCTTTTCAGATTTTACACTTTACATACACCGACTGTTATTGTATATGGGTTGTAGATGAATGTGAGATGATTTTTACACCAAAGCTTAGAGGGACAGATCTATTGAGAGGAATTTAAAGGGACAAGAGAGATTTAGAAATTTATGGAGTTAAAGATGATGTATGGAAAATTAAACCAGCTTTTGTTTTGCACATGGTCACTGACTGGCCCACAATTCTGGGGCTGGGCATGCATTTCTGTATTCCTTATCTTTCAGCCCCCCCCCCCATCCCCCCCCCAAAAACAAATGAAAATTATATAAAATTCATGAAAATGGCTATGATTTACCAATGATGTGTTTGCAAAACATATGTATTATGTAGACACTGGAAAAGGAGTGACAAGATTTCAGTTAGTTGTTATTATTGTGAATATTAATATTCTTTTGATATCAGTCCTACTGATGTGTATGTGTGTGTGCTCATTTGGGCACTGAGGAAAATGTGAATAATGTTTTATAACGAGAGTCTGTGGGTCATCAGCACTCTCTCTCATTGGGCCTCATTTATCAAATATTAAAACACACATTGAATGCACATGTATTATAACACATTACCACTGTACATTAGGTTGTTTGGGAAAAGTATCTGGCATGGATGTATCATAAAATTAATGCATTTAACCAAATCATTTTAAAAAAAAGAAGTTCACACATCCTTATGTTTCATCATTTATTTCACATACAACATACTGGTGGTTCAAGTCCATTGTCCAAGAGCACATGCTTCTCTGTGAAACCCAAGCCTTTTCATTTTTAATGCCACCACCCAACGCCCAAGCTGTTCCTGCTGGCAGTGCCTTTTGTTTCATGTGCCCCTGTGTATCTATGTAAGGTGTGTTTCAGCACACAGGTGTCTGAGTGTATGAATAGGTGCTTTTGCATGTTTCTTGGGTGGTGTTGTACAGTATATTTTCTTTTTTGTCCCCTACCCTCACAACTCATTTCTTTCCAACAAACACTCTGTGTGTGCACATTTGAAGTGTATGTGTGTGTGCGTGTGTGTGTGTGTGTGTGTGTGTGTGAGTGTGTGGAGCGCATTATTTATTTCATGGTTCACACCATCCTATTACGTCAAGGGTGTTGAGACTTAATGCTTTTTTGCAATTTATTTTGTTCTATTTGAAGAAGTATGTATAAAAAATATCAGTAGAACTGTACAGAATATCAAAATTAAATAAAAATGTCATCCCTTTATTGAAATAATCTCATTTCCTTATGTTTTCTGGTCGTATGCGGTTTGACTAAAGGCCATACAGCAGTAAAATGTTACGTGAGGATATCTCAGTGAGTCCTCGTCTGCATTTTATGTTATCTCATACACCAATCGGCCATAACATTATGACCACTGGTAGGTGAAGTGAATAACAATGATATCTCCTTACAGTGGCACCTGTCAGTGTAAGGAATCAGATTATGTATTTCTTTCTTTTAATAGACGTGCACCAGTCAGTGCATTATTAATCTTAGCAGAATCTGCTGTACAGACATGAGCTCGTTTTATTCACCAGAAGACAACTTGCATTGCTGTCAAATCACCAGCAGGTGGCAATACCTTATCCAAACACCATTTCCTATTTGTCTGTCTGCACAGAATGTAATCTATGTTTGCTCATACCCAAAATACTCATGTGTAAGTTTGTTTGATTTGCTTCACATGATAAAGCATTTTGTTTTGACACTCACAGTTTCACAATACTTCTCCTGATATGGTTGTTTTAGGCCGATGCTGCTTTAAAAGGCCATTAAAAATAATGTGTCAAACCAGTTCACTCACAGGTGCCAGTGTCTGTCACAGGCTCTGGACCAAATACAGAAGAATGCCCAAAGTCCACAAGGACCTCTAGGTAGCTTTGCACCTGGTCTCTTGCTGTGGTTATAAATTCCATCCTTCACACATTTACACCTTGAACTCTATGAGGGGAAAATGCAATAAGCAAATCAATTTATAGGCATTGTCACCCTACTCCCGTCTTAGAATAATCAACAAGGCTGAGTTGGCATTAAAGGCTGGCTGCTGCCCAGAGAGCTGCCTAAAACTGGGTCAGTATACTTATTTATGGCAGCAAATATAGACAGGCCCTTCTTCTCACCTCTGAGAAAGCGCTAAGATTAGCTTGACCCTCTGCTCAGCTTGTATCACAGTCTGAATTTAGCCTGTTAACCTTCTCATACCTGCCCCAGTCTCACTAAGTCTGTCCTCTGCCCCTACTCTGACTATATCTAGCCCTGTATAGAGCTCCATATCCTCTCCAGTTTCAATCCGCATTTGAGCTTTCCTGACAGGGTATGCAAAGTGAATGACCAGCAACACTGTGCGGGCCCTGGGGAGAGGTCTTCATAACACTATGGCTGCAACAAATGTGCTTTAATTATCAGTACAGCTTACTTTTTTGATCAATCACTTCTTTGTCCAGTTTATAAAATGTCAGAAAATAACAAGTATCGAGTTAGAAAAGATTACAAAATAATGAGGCAGAATATGCTGAACCATTGGCTGCAGCGGAAGTGTTCTAAATGTCATTATAAAATTTAACTTACCATCACATTTTTAAGTTTGAGTAATTAAACTCAGCGAATAACTGCTCTTTTCCATCAGACAGTGCTGTTCTATTTGTATGCAGCCTATCTAACGCTGTAAGAGTAGGAAGAACTGAGAGACAGAGATAGTGTTTGATACTGTTGAGGGGTGGGAGAGGGTTCAGGAAACTGACTAGCTGTTGTCCTTTTGTGAATTACAAAAAAGGAAAGCTATAAAATTGTCCAAAATGAATCCAGAGACCTTAGATGTTGTTTGCTATAACGACGACCTATGAAACTCAGCATATATTGATATTTAGAAGTCAGACCCAATGTATTTTCAAACCTTTGCTGCAACATGACCCAAACAGTGAATATGCTGTCAAAATGGCTGAATACTGATAAGCTGTTCTGCCACTCTGCTTAGCCTTGTGGGCACTGTGAAAAATATGAACCTGTAAAATATTTAGGAGGTGTAATACTTTATGTGTATGGTATCACTTTCTTAAAACACATTCTTTAGAAAATAATTTTAAACAAATTACATTTTAATTGTTAATAAATCTTTTAATAAGGCTTTATGACAGTTAAGCCACTAATAGTGGGTTGCCAAGTTGTGGGTGGTGTTTCACCTTCAAGAACAGGACATTTGATTTGTTTTTTCTAAGATGATTTATTACCAAATAATAAACCTTTACAACTGCAGACTTGGATTACTGTAAAAGTCATTACTGTAATAATGACGTATTAACACCAAAAGTGCTGACTTGACGTTCCTTGCCCTTATACCTGTAAATGCTTTGTTAACATTTAATGTTTATCTATTAATATATTTAACAGCAGAAATGATGCCCTATTACATTTGATTGACTTGATGAGTCGACATTCAGTAAGATTATGTGAGTAGTCTTGTGCCAGTTTAATGAAGCAAACTTATAGTGTCTAGACAGTGACACTGTTGGCCGCTGGGGGGCGCACTGCTGCTGAGCACCGCCCTGCGACCGCCCTCTGTTTGCCTGCTGGCTGCGAGGTCCGTGAAGACGCCCTTAGCAACAACACACAGCTGCGTCGAATAAGATACTCCTACTGCAGGGAGAAAGGATTAAACACTGAGTACAGGTGAAGCTTTTCTGCGGAGGGGATGCTGCGGCTGTTTCTGTAGCTAACATGGGGCACCGGTACAGCTAGCCTATTTTGGCTAGCAATTACCGAGGACGAGGCGAATCAGCCCCAAGCTGTCCCGAAGGAGGACAGAATCTTGGTACTTCGACGAGTGGTAGCATCGCTGTTTGCTAACTACGAAATCAGCTAACCGGGAATAAGCACGGGAATGGTGCTCTGGATCGACCGACAGCGAAAGGCGAGGGGCACACGGGTCAGACCACCAAGCTCTATTATTTGGACTCAGACTATTTTTAACAGAGGGAGCGGCTCTCGGGCGAACGAGTGCTTTTGTGGATGTGCGAGCTAGCTGGCTGGCTAGTTAGCTGAGTGAAACGACCCCCATCGCCTGCTCAGGTTTTTCACACTGCAGCCACTGCAAATGTTAGCCAGGAGGAGTGAGAGTGTTTTAAATAAAACAAGGATAAATTGCAGTGAAAGCCAAGAAGAAAGAAAACCAGCCCCAAGGACAAAATAACGAGTTATTGCAGTCGAAACCACAACTCAAGGGTACTGGGACACGGCCGATCACTGCGAAGTTATAAATGCTATTGGCTAAGTTTGCTACGTGACTTTAATTTGAACCTTTTGCTTTCCGCCGTTTTTGTTTGATTTCCCCCCGCTTCGGATGCTGGCATCACGTATTAATTATAAACATGATGATAATAAGCAGAAAGCCAGAGGGCCCAATAGCAACAGGTAACCACAAGAAAGTGCTGCAGTCTTTGTCACTACCTTTGTTTACCTAATTGTTGCTGAAGTATTTTTGTCCTGGTTTAATGTTTGAACCGAACGAACACGGTGTGAAGTCAAACAAACGCTGGGTGCCACGTCGTGGCTTTAGTTTCATAGTCAAGCAACCTTTAGCGTTCATAGAAATATCTTGTGTCTAAAATGGCTTGAATTGACGTTTTTACTTGTCTTCCGTATTCACTGTCGCGTCGTGTCGCTGTGGGCAGGAGTTCACAAGGTGCGGTTTGCAAACATGTTTCCTTTTGCTTTGCAACTTCGTGTCATTGACCAGGCTTTTGTTCAGAAAGAGCAGCGTTTACTTTACATCTTCCTCCTAAGCATTTATGTTCTGGTCAAAGGCTGATAAGCCTTCATATCAGTGTTTGCTACTCTTGGAGTTTGAACCATGACTATCGTTGTTATTGTTTTATATCTATATTGGCACTGACCTCATCTTTGTTTGGCCTGTACTTTGCCATTGAGGTGCTAGCAGTGTTTAAACATTTGTGAAAGTTCTCTGACAATGCTTTTAAGCATCTGTCAAATGCGCCCATCGCTTTGTGTGTAAGGAAGCACTTTGTCCAGGATGCCAGGAAGAGGAGAACAACAACACTGCATTCCCACTAGGTTAACGCGTTTTGTGACACATGATCTGCTGTACACGTTTTGTTTGTTTGCTTGGATCTTGTTTTCTGCCCTTTTGCTATGCAGATGGGGATTTTCACAGTGCAGGGGGCTGAACTCCAGCTGCACATGGCAGGCCGGGTGTTTGGTTACATAGATGTTCGGGCTCGGTTTAATCTTTTCCCCCTGTGAAAGTTTGCTTGTACAGCAAAGTCAGATGTGCAGAAAATGCTACGCCCCACTGAGTGATTATGTGTTTGCAGAGGGCTAATGGGGTCTGTGCTTGCCTGATATTGTGTGGAGCCCGAATGCCTCTGTTTGCTGTGCTGTGCAGGGCTAATATGCCTGTATCCAGGTAGCAGGTATAATCTGCTGCAGTGCTGGTGTGTTGACAATCTAGCACGGGGGATATGGTCTTTGACGTACCTGTGCATGGTTACAACCCTCCCAGAGGCTAGTCAGAGAAAACACCAAGCCTACAGTTTTGGGCTTTTGATAATGAGCTAACACAACACAATAGCTCTGTAAAAGGCTCACGCTAACTGGCTGCTCAACCTCATTTCAAGCTATCGGACATGATACCGGTAGCAACTTGAGTATATGCTACATGACTCTTGAGATGAGCAGCTGGCTGATAGGCGTTTGTCATTTGAGGAACTGACTCGTTCCAACAGTCCCAAATGCTCCTTTCATTCCTGTCTGTAGCACCTCATGTCGGGTGTCTGGCTTCATGCCACAGAGGTGAACAGGCACACAGTGCTGTTGAATGACAAGCACACAGAGCTTTCCATATGAGCTCTATTTCTGAGCACACCTGGTGTGCGCACTGCTTGCCTCGGCCTGAATGGACAGATGGACAGACGGAAAGATGCTGTCGTCACAGAGGCATCTGTTACCCCTATTAGACCAATAAATCCAATTGCAGCGCTAGCGATCTGGGGCCCTAAGCCCTATCTAAGCTGGTCGGGTCGGAGCCCCGGCCTTGGATACAATGTATTGGACACAATAGATACAATGTATCTGCACATAATGGCCTTTTTGCAGTAAATGTGGGTTAGGATGTGGCAGACAGTATGAATCCCTAGTGGTCTACAGAGAGCAGTGTAGTGGGGTTGCCCCACTGAGGCTGGGTCATAACAGATCATTAGTTTTAGTCTAATTGAAGTTATTAGAACTGGTTGGTGGAATAATGAAATAATCAGTGGTATTTTGCTTGGTCTGAATAAACAAGGGACTGTTTGGCTCTTGAGAAGGTTAGATTGCATTCTGCAGATGTAACATCTGGACACTATCCTTAGCTTTTATTCCTGAGTGTGTCTGTTATGTGGATTTGATCACTGCACAAACTTACAAATGTATTTGTTCTTTTTTGTTGCTTCAGCACGCCATGGTGATGGCCTGTATGACTCATACATGAGGACCGATCGCATCATTAAAGACGACACGGATACAAACACCCCATCTGGGCTGCCCCCAATGCCCAAACACACAGTGAGTATGCACACACATATGCACCAAGCCATAAAATCCCTGTTTCCTATGATACAGCATGTTCTATCTCCAGACATCCTGTTCCTCACAGACATATTCTCCACTTAGCTTTCTTCCTGTTCATCCTATAAACATCACAGCTTATTTTCTCAGTCTTGCTTAGCACGGTGTGTAGCTTATCTCTAGCCTAATCTCCAACCTGTGTAATTCAGTCAAGTTTTTTTTCCCCTTCTGGGACAATGGCTTGACCATATGAGCAGTACTGATTGACTGCCTCATGGTAAATATATGTGTGTGTGTATTGCAGCAGGCAGCTCTGCATGACTGTATCAGCTTAGCTGAAGTGAATTAGCCTTTTGGTGTCTCCACCTAAACCACATCCAGAGATCCAACAAGCCTTGTGAATGTCAATAACAGTGCACTTTAAAGTCCACAGGATGTAGATTCACCAGTATGATATATTGATATGCTGTAAAAATCTCCATTTGCCTGATACGTGACTGTCCTCACCTGCTTGAACACCAGTCATAAACCATGTCTAATCTGCAGATAGGCATGCACTGATCAAATGCAGGTCACATGCTTCAGTACACTGACCCATAGATAGCAATGGAAGTCACCTTTTTGCTGATCAGTAGATTTAGTTGTTGCTTTTTTTAGTATCACTATGAATATCTATTTGCACTGTCAGAGAAGACAGTCATAGTGGTAAGAACTTGTGGGTATTTGTCCATTTGAATATGTTTTACATGACAAG
Source organism: Monopterus albus (assembly GCF_001952655.1). Lineage (NCBI taxonomy): Eukaryota > Metazoa > Chordata > Actinopteri > Synbranchiformes > Synbranchidae > Monopterus > Monopterus albus. Next base: position 1,650,415 of record NW_018127898.1, on the reverse strand, counting down.
ATTAATAGTGGTTTTTTTTTGTTTTTTGTTTTTTCTCAACACTTAAAATAAAGATTAGTTGCAGCCCTAGTTGGGCACCTTCCTGTTAGTTTTGCTTTTCTGAAAAGCTCCTTTGGCAGAAAATGCACACACACAGAGACAATGATACTCCACAGCTTCCTACACTAGCAGAGGAAAAAAGGTCTGTTTGATATATTGTGAAGATTTACTGGGTTTGAAAATGTGGCCCATAAAGAAAATCACTTATCAACATTCTCCTCCCCTTCTTCTGTCCCGTGTAATCTTCTATCAGTGGGCTTGTACAGAGGTTAGGCCTACTTTTCTGTTTTAGTCCTGCCCTTTTCCTTTGTATTTTCCGTCACGCTCACAGAGGTAATACCCTCTCTTTAATGTGCCTGACAGTAGCTCGCCCCAGTTCAGCATGTGCAGTTCTCAGAGAGCTGCTTTGTGCTCTTTTAAAATAGACTGATGTCATCCCTGTTCTCTGTAGGAGGAAGATTAAAAAAAAAAAGTTGTATTAGCACTTAGTTTGAATTCACTGTTTAATGCACCATTAATAAGTGAGAGCGGCCAGCCCATCTCACCTATAAATATGTTATGTATATAACCCAACTCATATCGTTGCATGATTTGCTGGTGTGTGTGAGACTAAAGTCTGCATTTCTTCTACATGAGTTGGGCTACTGTGTGCGCTTGAGAGAAGGCGCCAAGCATACTAAGGTGGTTCTCTGACTGTAAAGCGATAAGCTCTTGTCCATCTGTTGCCCCATACAGATGGTTTGCACAGAGGACTCTAGGCCACAGGATTACCTGTGTTAAAGTAGATTCATACTCTCTGGTTTTTGCTTGCACCGATTGCCTCTTTGCTCCCACAGATACAACACACAGATTGCCCCCCCCCTCTCCTGTTGGTGCTTCATAGCTACAAAGCTCTGATTTTTATGCCAGAATTTGTGTCTGTGTTTAGGTTGAAGGGGCTCAGTCATTGACTTTGACTGCATTTGTAGGACAACAGCTGTATGAGACACTACTGTACAGTAGATCAGCAGCAGGGCTGGTTGTAATAAGTTAAGACTACATTCCACCTCTGTTTAAGGACTCGTATCACAAACACTCTTCAAGCTTAGTTATGTCTCAGTGGAAAATGTCAACACCTACTTATAAAGAATGTTTCCTTTGTTGCGTTGTCTTTATCAGCTGACGTGGTTTCGGCTATGGACCTACTCGGCTATAAGCTGAAACCAAATACTCAGCAGATCTCCCTTCCCTCAGATAGGTGAGACCACATGCCATAAAATAAGACGGTTATGTGAAAAAAGACCCCATCATGCCTGTAATATAGGAAGGCCATGCTGAGTTAGTCGACATGTTTTATTAACAGCCACGCTGCATCTACAGTTAAAGAGTATAATCTAACTTTAATGACTGCTATTTCCCTTGTGCTCCCTAATGTGTGGGGGGGTTCTTTCTGCTTGGAAGAGACAGGAGTGAATTCCTGGGGTTGCTGAAACGAAGCCATTTACTGGCAGCCAAGAGCAAAACTAGAGCTTTTTTCACACTCTTCTAACCTTTCAGGTCCAGGTTAGAGGTGGAGCTGTCATATTTTAAAGGTTGTGGTCAAATATGTAAAAGGGTTTGCGAAATGTACAGTGGTCCAAATGCAAGTGTAATCCCTGTGCTTCAGTTTTTCTTTTGTGCTAAGCTACAACAGCCGAGTAGTAGGTTTTAGGACAAAGGTGAGCCGCTGTTAGTAGTCACATTAAACCACAATCTCAATAATCAAGTCTGTCCAAGAAGTTAATTTTAAAAGCATTATTGGGATGTTGAGCCAAATATTGCTCATACCTTTGACCTAACTGCTAACAAATAGGTGGGGATGGGGGTCATTTTGCATGTTGGGGGGTGGGCCTGTTGTTCTTTTGAATTTCCTACCAGACTGGTTGTGCTTGTACTACCAGTGTTAGCTGCATCTCTGCGACGGGCTCACTGCCAGTTATTCTAAAGTTGGCCTGGTTGATACAGGTGTGGGATGGGTCACGAGTTCATCAGGAATCTTTCTTTGTTCTCTTTCCATGGTAGCCTTTTTCCAGCCACAGCCAAACCACTTCCACTGAAGCACCTGTTAGTGTGCAGTGGTGACATATAAATGGGTAAACCCTGAGTGCCACCTTTTGTTCTCTGTGCATGTGTGAGCTTAAAAGACTGAGTGGTTGTATCATACACATTGCCAGTAAATTTTTGTGCATGATTATCTTCACTTGACTTGACAGTGAATTACAACACGTACACACTGTTCACAGACTGAATAAGCTATAATAGTGTTTACAAAAATGATTTTCTAATTCCTTTCTTTTTGTCTCTTCTCTCTTTCTAATAGGTTGTCAGTAACAAGGCTGTAATGAAGGATCAGGTAACTGTGCGAGGTGGACAGCTGAAGGTCAAGTACCTGTATGAAGACTCCACCAACAACCGAAAGGTCAATGCTATAACCACAGCAACCACTCAGAACACTGGGACCACTGGTCAGATGTCCAGTAAAGCTGCACCAGTCTCAAGCCAGTCCAAGGAGCAGCGTGTAGACAGGTGGGGAAGATGCACAGGCCATGAAGATGCGAAATAAGTCTCTTAAAAGCATTTTTGGCTGCTACAGTGCTTTCAAATGAATCCATATGCACCTGTAACACCACTGTGGTTCATGTTTCTGCCATGCTTGTTTTCTACAGCACTGAATCCAGTAAGGGCTCCACTGAATCCTCTGGCACACAGGGAAGTGGGAATGGAGGGAACAGTGGGAAGCTGTGTGGCCCTCTTACCCCTGACCAGGCTCTGAGACTGTATCGATCTCAGTTGACCACCCTGGAGCAGACAGAGGTCCACTCCTTCCCAGACATCTACTTTGTGGGACCCAATGCCAAGAAGAGGCCTGCCGTTGCTGGGGGCAACAACAACTGTGGGTATGACGATGAGCAGGGCAGTTACATTCATGTCCCTCATGACCACCTGGGTTACCGTTACGAGTTCCTCAAGGTCAGGCTCATGCATTTTGATACATATCTTACCATACATTTGAGTCAATGCAAAGCTAATAATGTAGTCTCTCTGATTTTTATCTTTCTTGCCCTCTTCAGATTATTGGTAAGGGTAGCTTTGGCCAGGTGGCCAAGGTGTATGACCACAAACTGCAGCAACACCTAGCGCTGAAAATGGTGCGTAATGAGAAGCGTTTCCACCGGCAGGCGCAGGAGGAAATCCGCATCCTGGAGCACCTGCGCAAGCAGGATCGTAATGGCACCATGAATGTTGTGCACATGCTTGAAAACTTCACTTTCCGCAACCACATCTGCATCACTTTTGAGCTGCTGAGCATGAACCTGTATGAGCTCATCAAACGCAACAAGTTTCAGGGCTTCAGCTTGCCACTGGTCAGAAAGTTTGCACACTCCATCCTGCAGTGCCTGGAGGCCCTCAGCAGACACAGAATCATCCACTGTGACCTCAAGCCAGAGAACATCCTACTCAAACAACAGGGACGTAGCGGCATCAAGGTAGGACACCTGGCACATTCATGGATATCATGTAAAACCACACCAGCCCTACAACGGGTTTTGTACATGTAATGCTGATGTTCACTCATTCAGTTTTTTCCTTCTTCTGTCTCTGCTAGGTGATTGATTTTGGCTCCAGCTGTTTTGAACACCAGCGAGTGTACACGTACATCCAGTCTCGTTTCTATCGAGCTCCAGAGGTGATTCTTGGTTCACGTTATGGTCTTCCTATTGACATGTGGAGCTTCGGCTGCATACTGGCAGAGCTGCTGACCGGTTATCCCCTGTTCCCTGGTGAGGACGAGGGTGACCAGCTGGCCTGTGTCATGGAGCTGCTGGGTATTCCTCCACAGAAGGTTCTGGAGCAGGCCAAAAGGGCAAAGAACTTCATCAACTCCAAGGGCCACCCACGCTATTGTGGAGCCAATACCCTGCCCACCGGGGCCACTGTGCTGACGGGGTCTCGCTCCCGCCGTGGCAAGATGAGAGGCCCTCCAGGTAGTAAGGAATGGAGTGCTGCTCTCAAGGGCTGTGAGGACCCCACCTTTACTGACTTCATAAAGAAGTGTTTGGATTGGGACCCCTCATCTCGTCTCACCCCTTGTCAGGCCCTCAGGCACCCTTGGCTGTATCGCAGGTTGCCTAAGCCCATACCTGGGACAGAGAAGAGCCAAGGGGCATCAGTGAAACGACTCCCTGAGCACCACAGCACCTCCTTCCCCTCTATTCTGGGCAAGGGGGGGGCTGGCTTAGGCACCACAGTAGCCAACAACAAACTGAGGAGCAATATGATAGGAGATTCAGGGGAGGCCATACCTCTGCGCACGGTCCTACCCAAACTTGTCTCATAGAGAGAGAGAGTCTTATCTCCTCTCTTCTTCCACTTCCTCAGGAGGAAGCAGTATAGGAGAAAGTGGAGTCTAGGTTTTAAAACTCATTTGGTGATTGTTTTTGTTTTCTACTGAGAGGTGTCGACACCCCAGTTCCTGGTTTTTAATATTTGCTGAACACACAGAAAGACAATAAAAGAAACGCTAAAAAAAGATTTTATACAAAGGACTTTCTTGAGCGGCTGTGGAATTTGTGTGTACAGCCATTTGATACAGCTTGATTTTTAGATGCTTTTAAAAATGTCCTCGTATGAGTGCACGGCTTCGTACAATGAGAAAATGTTTTTAATCTGCGTGTTCTCATGTGAGCGTTGTTTTAGAAAAACACACTCGAGCACACCTGCGCTGTCAGTCGCCTCTGCTTCACACTCAACACTCGGAGGACACCACCCTTTCTGGAGAAATGTTTATGTCAGTGACAGTTGGAAGGGGCTGCAGAGATCACTCTTATCAGGTTAGAGCTGGCAAAGTTACATTGGCACAGTTACCCCTCATACAACAGAAATGCCTTGACACAGGTAACGAGGGATTATGAAGTGAATAATTAGCAAAGCATTTTGTAGCAATAACTTCACTTTCTCACCGTCTCTAATTGTGCTCTTTTTCTACCTTTGCTGATCCCTGTGGTTTGCGTGTCAGCTCTGTAACGTGTGTATGCGCTTTATCTTGGTGCTGCTGCTTCAGGAAATGTCAAGAGGGGACAGGACAACCTATTTACAGCCCCTTCCTCAGACTCTGTCACACACGGTACATCATAAGCTGTTTTGTATGAAACTCCCATGTAAGGCCAGACTGATAGAGAATGAGATGGAGGGCTGCAGGTCATTGCACATACACACCTGTGGAGCGAGTGCCAGGAATGTTGTCTATGGACAGTTACAGTTTATGTGAATGCCACCTGCCCATGCCCCATAACTGCTGTGAGTGTTGGCATTGCTGCAGTAATCCTAATAGAAGAATAGTCCAAAGGGGAAAAGTTCATGGAATGATATGAAGGTTTAATATGAGCCAAGATCTTTTGTTTTCCTCTGGGGGAGATGTAAAGGAGGCTATAGGAGAGGCCAGTGACAAAGCGTTAAGGTACTGAAGAAAAGTGTTTCTCAGGGAGACATACTCGATACATCCCTTAATCTTATATAAACTGTATTCCACTTAAAGTCTTCTGTCCCAGCTTTGGCAAAACATGCAGTTGTGTCCAGTGAGAGTCTGCATATCCAAGTGTGTCTGCAAGCTCCACAATCTGACCTAGATTTTCTGTCTTCTTATATTGTAATTTATATTTTGTGTTCCCTTTTGGATTTTTTTTTTTTTGGTCAACTCTGTCTCCCCCTCTCTCTCTCTCTCTCTCTCTCTCTCTCTCTCTCTCTCTCTCTCTCTCTCTCTCTTTCTCATTTTTCTTACTGTGTCTCAAGAAGGGCAGAGAATCTCTATTACTCATACATATCTAGTAAATTATGGTGCTGTCAAAATTACGCACACAGAAGTACGTCAGGTTCACGTTGGTATGGACCACACCGTTCAATGACTTCTTTTTCTCGTCCCTCATTATCTAAAGGAAATTGTCAGGGATTTCTACTGTCTCCGTTTTTTTTAAATAGAAGTGGTTTCTATTGCTACTCCAAAATATTAGAGGATGTAAAATACAAAAGCGGAAAACAATAAAATCGTAGACTGTCATGTTGTACTAGTGGTGTGCATTAGTAGGGGGTGTTTGGTGTTCCAGCATGAAATCACAGCCTGTTATCAGACTGAGTGACTATGACAAGAGAAACTGTACAGTAAACAAATGAAGTTGTGATAGTTTCTTTTTCTAAAGAAAATAAAAATGATTATTAACTGAAACAAGCTGCTCTGGGGTGTTTTCTGAAACAAATACTCACTACAATACAATAGAAAAGCAAAAGTGTTTAATGTGCAGGAAGAAACGAACATTACCTTTTTATAACAAGATCGGCCAAATCCATTATTTACTGTCCATGGAGAGTCAGATTAGGTTTTATCAATGAGGCCTTAATTTTTTTTTGGAAGGGGGGAGGGGGGGCAGTTCAGTTCAGTTCAGTTCAGTTCTATGGGGAGATCTCCAGAGATGGTGAGACAGTCAATTCAGATGATGACTCCTCATTTGGGACTGAACCTGAGCCTCTTGTAACCAGGTTGTTTTTAATACTTGACATTTGAAGCCTGCGTTATGAAACAAGAGTGTGGTGTCGATAGTGAAACAAGGTTCAGGCAGTGATTTGGCACATGTTCAGTGAAAACTGGGACACTGATGAATCAGGGACCTGGGACAATTTCAAGGCAGCATGTGAACCTGACCCTGCCTTGTTATGCAAATCCACAAAAGTCATGAAGAATACAGAAAAGAACTAACAAAGAATGTAATATACATATGTGAGGATTTCCAGTCATCCAAGTTATAGGATATTATCTACAGTGGTGGAAAGTAGCTAAGTACAACCCTAAATTAGAAAAAGTTGGCATGGTATGTAAAGTCAAAATTTAATCTCAAAATAGTGATGTGTAAATCACCTGTGTCCTGTGTAAATCACCTGTGTCCTGTATTACATTGAAAACAACACAGCAGTACATTATTTGATGTGATACCTCAATTTTATTCTTTGTTCAAAATAACTCATTTCAATCCTGATGCTGAAACACATTCCAAAAAAGTAGGGACAGTAAAGCATTTACCACCGTGTGATGTTACCGTTCCTTTTCACAAAACTTAAAAGATGTTTAGGGACTGAGGACACCAAGTGATTTAAAATGTCGGGTGTCATTTTGTCTCATTCTTCCTGCAAACACGTCTTAAGGTGCACAACAGTCCTGGATCTTTGTTGACACAATTTGCATTTCAAAATGCATAAATTTTGTATAATATGATGTCATGGGGTAGGACTGGATAAGTTTGACTTCTTCCTACTCCATTCAAACATGTATTAGGTGTAAGCAAACTGATTTTGAATTAGTATTGGTTGGATATGTGTAATCATGTGTGTTATTGTCATTTGTTCATTGTTCTGTTCTGTTCTGCATGTTTGAAAGAATAAATCAATCAATCAATCAATCAAATGTGCCACATATTCTCTCCTGGGGACAGGTGGGGACTACAGGCAGGCCAGTCCAGCACTCACACCCTCCACAGTCAGGCCTTGGTAGCATGTGGAGTATGAAGTTTTGCATCATCTTGTTGAAATATGCATGGGCGTCCCTGGAAAGATGTCGTCTTGAAGGCAGCACATGTTGCTCCAAAATCTTTCTGTATTGTTCAGTATTAATGGAGCCATCACAGAAGTTTATGTGACCGTTGCCAAGGGCACTGACACAACCCCAGACCATGACAGACCCTGGCTTTTGGACTTGATGCTGGTAGCAGTCTGGATGGTCCTTTGTGTCTTTGGTCCAGAGCACACAGCATCCATTACTTCCAAAAAAAAAAGACCTGAAATACTGATCGGTCTGACCACAGTACACATTTCCACTGTGTGAAGGTTCATCCCAGATGCCTCAGAGCACAGAGCAGTTGACTGCGCTTCTGGACACTGTTGACATAGGGCTTCCCTTTGGCACAGTACAGTTTTAGGTGGCATTTATGGATGTAACTACTTATTGACGTTACTGTAGCAACACTTGAATTTGTTATGCTGATGGCACTTTTTACAAAGGTTCCACAGCTGGAGCCAATAAAATTAATGATGGGTATAGGTTTGTTTACATTGAGCTAATGAACAAGTGTTGACACTGTTGGATGCTGTGAATTTATAGCTGCAGCTGTGTCCACCTTGCTGTCACATAAAACTGGTTTGTTGAGGGTGTAGTGAGCACACTCACGAGTCAGTGTTGTCATTGGATTCAATTTCGAGAGGAGAGCTGAACTTCCAGTTCTGACACTGGATGATTCACTGTGTACTCTACTAATTCTTTAACTAGGGACTCTGGGACCAGGCAAGATGAAAATCTGGACTGAAACAGGTTGTATTTACTGAACTTCCACATTTAAGGGTGGTTCCTTCCAGTTAAAAAGTCCAGTATATCCAGGAAGAGAAGGAGGAAGAAGAGGAACTGGCTGAACAACATCATTCCCCGAAGAGTTAGTATGTGTCAAGTGGTGGAGAATTTGACCCAAGTATTTAATGCCAGCTGATGTCAAAAGTATAAAAGTATGCTTCTGGCAAAATGGCATATGTATCATGATTTCCCATCAGCCTGGAGTGGCTCACTCTTACCATCAACAGCAAGTCAGCATGACCTTATTGTCATACTTATTGATATTGAGATCAGTTTAAACAAGTATTCAGGTAGAAGGTAAGAGAGAAGGTACAGATTACCTTTAAAGTAGATAGTGTCTTTATATAATAGTTATTCTGATATTATTTACTTTGTAGCAGGGGCGGATCCAGAAACTTTAGGACAGGGTGGCCAGGCTGGGCACAGACTCCAAGAGGGGAGGCACATTTGAAATACATATAAAAGGTAAATTAAACCCCTAGTTTTATGAAATATTAAACCATATATTATTAATAATCAAATTGTTTATTTTGTGTAAACATGAGACACACAGTGCTTTCTTTAGCTAACTTTGGGTGCGCTCCTTTACTCCTGGCCGGGGATATCACTGCTGCGCAGTGGTTCCTCGCCCACACAGCTGAGGTGGATCTTGGCAAGTTCTCCACAACAACACAGTCAGAGAACTGAATGCAAATATCATGCTGCTTGCATGATGTAAAATAAAACTAATATGACCGATGTCAATTGTAAAGCACCAGAAACTGCATTAGTTGTATTTAAGACAATTTGTCCTTATTTTTCATCTTTCATTCATTAATACTGACCAGCAGGGGCGGCACCAGTGCTGGCCAATCAGTGTCTGCCACTGCCTGGCTCTGCCCATGACTAGATGAGGTATTTGGAATTGGTTTCTGTACAAAAGAATGTTCTAACAATTTTTCTTAAATGTTTAAGATGTTCTTATAAAAGTAAGTTAATAAATGTTTCTAAATCTAAAATACCATCTCTTCCTCTCTTTTTCTTTTTGTAATAATGTAAAATCAGTTTATATCAATCCCATTAGACACAAACCCGGTCACCTTGTGACCATGTGGTCTAGAGCTCCTCTGTCCATCAGTCCATTTTGGCACACTAACGCCTCTTGTCTGCTCCCCAAACATTGGTTGGTGTTTCTCTTCTCCTGTCCTCTCCCCTTTATACAAGACAATTGCTACAGACCATATGGGGCTGCAAGCAGGATTTCTGGTCACAGGTGCAGACAAGGAGGGAAGAGTGACTGTTCTCTGATTACCACTCAAAATTTTGACCTGCCTGTTGCTCCATGTTTGGCTCTCTCCTCATGTTGCTCAGTTTCTTTTATTTTCTTGTTGACATCATTATGCGACATCTGTGACCAGATGTAATTTGATTTAGACACCATTCATTGGCCAGTGTGCTAGACAACAAGAGATCTATTTTTATTAGATGTAAGGGCTGATTCAGCCAAGTTACATAAAAAGGTTATTCTCACCTAACTCTGGTTGTGTCTAGCCATGTAACCATGTTATCTTTGTTCAGGTTTGGTGATGGGATCTCTGAGATTTCTGCCTCAAACCCAATAAAATGGATGTAAGTAGAATTGTATTTGTGAGTCTAGCAGTATAAAAAAAACACATTTAAATGGTTCAGTAGGAACATCAGAATCAATGCAGCCATTACACTGGATAACACAGACACACCCTTCCAGCTCACTGAACTACTTCCTATCAAAAAGATTATTTCTATGCAAATTGTTGAAAGTTTGCTCAGTGGATTATCCAGAGTGGATGTGTCACAACCTAAGCAAATAAAATTCAAATTCTCCTTATCACTAGATGACAAGCAACATGTGAAAATATCCTTTTTTCTAACTTTGGTGAACCAACACTTTAATGTATATTTTTGGTAACCTACTGAATACCTACAGACAGAAATGTTGGTATCTCTACAAAGAAAGTGACCAAACTTTGCGGATTAACAGATTGCAGCCCAAAACACCTGTGATAGGAATTTGTTGACCTTCCTTCTTGGTTGATTGAAGAAGAGCTTGGGTGAATGTTGCACATACTACACCATCATAATATGTTACAGTCTTCACAAAAAGTCAAATGGGTCTGTCCTCTATATATGGTGGTAAGAGAAATTCCTGGCATCTACTACTAATTCTAGAATTCGAGATGTAATAGCTCTTGAACTCATAATGTGGGCCTATTTTCTGTGTGAAGCAACTATAAAGATAATCAAATCAAATCAAATCAAATCAAATTTTAAATCAAATCAAAATCAAATTTTATTTGTATAGCGCCAAATCACAACAAAGGTCATCTCAGGACACTTTACAAAGTAAGGTCTAGACCTTACTGTTATCAATATTATTACATAGGGAAAACCCAACAAATCCCCCTTGAGCAAGCACTTGGTGACAGTGGGGAGGAAAAACTCCCTTTAATGGAAGAAACCTCCGACAGACCCCGGCTCTTGGTGGGCGG
>NW_018127898.1:1618838-1639202 GCF_001952655.1 Monopterus albus | reverse complement strand
AGAGTAGGAGGGGAGGGGAAAGAAACTCAGAGCATCATGGGGCCCCCAGCAGCCTAGGCCTATAGCAGCATAACTAAGGGAGGGCTCAGGGTCACCTGATCCAGCCCTAACTATAAGCTTTATCAAAAAGGAACGTCTTAAGTCTAATCTTAAAGGTAGAGAGGGTGTCCGCCTCCCGAACTGAGACTGGGAGTTGGTTCCATAGGAGAGGAGCTTGATAGCTAAAGGCTCTGCCTCCCATTCTGCTTCTGTGGACTCTAGGAACCACAAGTAAACCTGCACTCTGAGAGCGAAGTGCTCTGTTAGGATGATAAGGCTCTACGAGGTCTTTAAGATACGATGGAGCCTTGTCATTAAGGGCTTTGTATGTTAGGAGAAGGATTTTAAATTCTATTCTGAATTTTACAGGGAGCCAGTGGAGAGAAGCTAATATGGGAGAGATATGATCTCTCTTGCTAGTTCCTGTCAGTACTCTGGCTGCAGCATTTTGGATTAACTGGAGGCTTTTTAGGGAATTATTGGGACATCCTGATAGTAAAGAGTTACAGTAGTCCAGCCTGGAAGTAACAAATGCATGGACCAGTTTTTCAGCATCACTTTGAGACAGGATGCTCCTGATTTTTGCAATATTGCGCAGGTGAAAGAAGGCAGATCTAGAGACTTGGTTTATGTGTGATTTAAAGGACATATTCTGATCAAAGATGACTCCAAGGTTCCTCACAGTAGTACTGGAGGCAAGAGCTATGTCATCTAAAGTAACTATATGATTAGACAGCAGATTTCTAAGGTTTTCAGGCCCAAGCACAATAACTTCAGTTTTGTCAGAGTTTAGAAGTAAGAAGTTGCAGGTCATCCAGGCCTTTATGTCTTTAAGACATGCTTGAAGTTTGACCAGCTGACCTGATTCATTTGGCTTCATAGATAAATATAACTGAGTATCATCTGCATAGCAATGGAAATTTATGTTGTGCTTCCTGATAATATTGCCTAAAGGGAGCATGTATAAAGTGAAGAGAATTGGACCTAACACAGAGCCCTGTGGAACGCCGTGACTAACTTCAGTTTGTGTGGAACATTCGTCATTAACATGAACAAATTGAAATCTTTCTGATAAATAAGATTTGAACCAACTTAGCGCAGTTCCTTTAATCCCAATAACATGTTCAAGTCTCTGCAGTAAGATGCTGTGATCAATGGTGTCAAAAGCAGCACTGAGATCTAAGAGGACAAGTATGGAGACAAGTCCTTTGTCCGAGGCTAGGAGAAGATCATTGGTGACTTTCACCAATGCGGTTTCTGTACTATGATGGACTCTAAATCCTGACTGAAAATCCTCAAACAAATCATTCTTGTGCAAGTGGTCACATAACTGCTTTGCTACAGCTTTTTCAAGGATTTTGGAAATAAATGGGAGATTGGATATTGGTCTATAATTAGCTAGGACACCTGGGTCAAGAGTAGGCTTTTTGAGTAGAGGTTTAATTACTGCAAGTTTAAAAGCCTGTGGAACATAACCTGTTAATAGAGAGAGGTTAATCAGATCTAGTATGGATGTGTTGATTAGGGGAAAGACGTCTTTGAGCAGCCTGGTCGGGATGGGGTCCAGGAGACATGTTGATGATTTAGATGAAGCAATTGTTGAGGTCAACTCAGAGAGATCTATAGGGGAGAAGTAGTCCAAGTATAAATGAGGTCTTACAGATGTTTCTAAAGCCATTGTAGTAGATGGCACATCTGCGAGAGCTGTGGGAGTGGTTCGACCCATTTTTTTTCTAATAGTTGTGATTTTATTTGTAAAGAAGCTCATGAAGTCATTGCTGCTGAGATCTAAGGGAATGTTAAGCTCAACAGCACTGTGGCTCTTTGTCAGCCTGGCTACAGTGCTGAAAAGAAACCTGGGGTTGTTCTTATTTTCCTCAATCAGTGATGAATAAAATGCGGTTCTGGCACTATGAAGGGCTTTCTTATATGTTATTAAACTATCTTTCCAGGCTATGAAAAACTCTTCTGACTTAGTGGAGCGCCACCTCCTTTCCATTTTTCGTGATGCCTGCTTTAGGGAGTGGAGCTGCGAGCTGTACCACGGGGCTAGCCTCCTCTGTTTCACTACCTTCTTTTTCAGAGGGGCAATGGTATCAAGTGTGTTACGCAGGAAGGCTGCAGTACTATCAACAAGATTAATCATGATAATAACCTTTTGTTGGCCAAGTATGTGACTCACACAAGGAATTTGTCTTCAGTACAGAAAGGAGGCGCCCATCTGCAGCACCAACTCACACACACACACACACACACTGATGGCAGTACTGTTCCTGCAAGGTGCTGCTCTGGCCGTCAGGAGCAATTGGGGGGTTCAGGGCCTTGCTTAAGGACACTGACAGGTGGACCAGGGAGAATTGGAATCAACCTGGCACCCTAATGGTTAGGGGATGACTGCTCTACTTCCTGAGCCATAGCCACCATAGAAACAAGCCTAAAACTCCCTTAATCTTAAAAACATAAATCTGCATGATGGTTACCAAAATGGCATAAATACACCAACTAGAACTAGCTGGCAACTAGAACTAGAACTAGAACTGTAAAGTCTGTAAGGTTTCCTTAACCTCTACTTACAGATGTGACAAAGTGACTGATGTGTCTTAGCAGACCTGTTACTCTGAGGGGGTTGTTATGTGATACTTTGTTTGTTCACTTATTTGCATGTTAAAATTCTTAATGTGGACTGATGTTTCTGTTCAGCGCTGCAACACGTGCTCCTCTCTACTTCACTCTACCATTTTCTTTTCTTTTTTGTGCTAGATGTTGGCCACAGTCACACACACATATTTTTAAACACACACAGTCCTGGGTCACAGAGTGCAGACACACAGCAGAGCTATGTGTGTCGCTTGGCTTTGGTTCACTGGGACAGCTGAGGTACGAACCAGGCGATGGAAGCAGTGGGAGAATGCCACAGTAGTCTCCCCGTTGCACCAGCACACACACATACACAAAACACGTGTCCCCACATGCACAACAGCAGAATACAACCTAGTGTTCCTTACTTTTAAACACACAGTGACATACAGCTGAACTCACACTAGTCACACATGAACACACAAATGCACAGCTGAGCACGTCCATACAGGCAGAACAGATGCAGATCCCAGGGAGAGGTGGGGCTGTGCTCCAGGAAGATTTGCCCACCCAACCCACCAATCTGCATTCCACACAGAATGAAGGGTAGAGGAACTGTGCATGCATGCATATGATGTTTTATTTTATTTTATTTTTTAACTAAAGGTATTTTGTTGAGACCTTTAACTTCTGTCTGCATATGCAGCCCCATATTTAGGTTTCTGGTTTCTTTGTGTTTACATGACCTGGCTGGGTCACAGTTGGGACCAGAATAGAGAATGATTCATCCCCTATCTACAGAAATGACTGGCTGTCTGTTTCTCTATATGTGCGCGCATGTGTGTGTGTAAATTTACATGTGTTTTTATGATATAGTCTCTTATACCATTAAGGCAAGTCTGCATAGAAATAGTCTGGGAAGAAGCTTCAAGGGCACATCAAAGCAATAATTTTGTAAAATTTGTAAACCCTCCTACTCCAGTGCTCTGTGGTGGTTAGTTTCCAAAATCTGAAATGTATAAATGAAGAGGCGGGTCAATATACTTATTATAAAATATGTTGTTTTATTTTTGTGATTGATCAAAGTATTGTTTTTACTGCATGTTATTGCTTTAATATCCTGCTATAATAATTAATTTTAGTGTTGCCTCTTTTAACAACAAGGCACTTTACATAAGACATAGACCATCAAAACAAGATATTGTATGAAACATAAGAAAATATGCATATTAAAAGGATTTCAAAAGAGCCACGTGCAACTGACAACTAAAGGTGCAGTTTCAAGTTTATTTTGATAACATCAGTGGTAAGACTGTGATAAGGGAGTCTAGCTTGTCTGTTTAGTCTTGTATTTCTGTGCCAGTACTTCTTAGCTCGACCTCTGTGACAAAAGGGAGGTAGAGAGTTCCTCCCCCCTTGTGTCCTTATATGTACTCAGTCATAAATGGCTCTTTCACCCAGCACTGCTGAACTGCTGTCTTCAGAAGTCCTTATAAAACAATTCAGATAATACTATGCCTCCTCCTGTTTTCTGTCTGTTATTGTCCCATCCTCTTCTTCCCGCACAAACACATCACTCCTACACTGCCAAGGTTACAGTATGCATTGATAAGCATGGTAAACCAGGACTGTTCACTTTAAATGTGATGCCAACGTAGCTCTGCTATTGCAATGCTACAAATTGAACTAGATATCTGGTTGTTACTAACAGAATGAGGCCTGTAGGGTTTCAGTTGTGAAACTCTACTCTCCCATTGTCCAGTAAAACACCTACAGTCTGGACACTGTTATTATAGCCTTTCTGTTGCTGGGTAAATTGGACATTGATGGTTGGTTTCAGGTGTCATGAGAAGACAACATTTAGCGAAGAATTACTGGAGTTTGGGAGACAGTCATTTTGGCCAGTGGCTAAGCTTCATTTAATTTATCTCTTCTTCTTAGTCTCAGGTCACCACTGACAATTCAAATTACCCAATGTGAGCTGGCCCAGTGTCTGGGTGTTTGTAAATCAGGGGAATTGCATTTGTAAAGCAAAAAAGAAATGGACTGTGTACATGTATCGTGTCTTAGATGAAATATTTGCTGGTGTTATACAGCAAGAACTAAGAGTTTATAAAATTCAGTGCTACTGTTGGACAAAAACATTTTAGTGTGTTGCAGTCAGGCCATCTTTATGTTGAATGTCCTCTTAGCAGCCAGTACATCTCCAGCAGTGAGTCCTTGATAAATTAGTTCAGTGCTCATTATAATAAATCTTGTTTAAGGATGAAAAAGACTATCATCACTTTATCACAAGGGACAAAAGCTCAATTGAAATATTCCCTGAAGGCATTAAAGAGACATTAGATGGCAATGTTTGCACGACAGGATGGCACCAGTGGTCTGCACAGTAGAGGTTTGTATGTTGTGTGCGGGGGGGAAGCCCCACTGCCCTCATTTTCTCAGATGACCTCTATCTCTTATCTATCCCTCTCTACTTTGTAGCTGCTGGGTGAACTGTTGTCCTAAGAGCTTTTCCATGGCAGAGTGTGGAGAGCCAGTTTCCATCTGCTTCTGACACGAATCAAGATGAGTTTCCCTCAGCAGCCAAAATGAGCCAAATTAAAACACTTTGCTTAGCAGACTCTTTTTAACTCTACATCTTCTTCTCTGGTTTTCTGTCTGGCACCAACACACACATATTCTAAAGGAGACTCAAGAAATGTTTGAACACAGCCCATCAGCTGGTCATCAATAATTCAGTCGTTCTGCACTGTGATAATGGTTATGTTTCGCTGCTGTCTGAACACAGAAAGTCTGTGCTATATCAAGACCTGAAACAGTGTTAGGAGGTGAAGTGGCTGCTTTGTAAAACATCATAAAAATTACTCAATGCCTTTGAGGCGCACCCATTTTCTAGGTGCTGAAAGAATAGCAGATGCATTTGCAGGGCACATTGGATTCTTATAGGAACACAGCAGTTTGACATTTTGGGAAATTCTTGTTCACATTCTGATTATAAGGCCAATATCAATCTAATATGTCTGTTCAATATACAGCTACAGTGAACAGCCAATTAATGTAGCCTACCACAAAGAGCATATCTGCTTATGCTAGCACCTCTAAGCTCATTAAACAACACAATATATACAGTATGTTTAATCTATACAAAATGGCATTTTGATGTTTTATGGGGGTTTCTCCTCTCCTCTCTCTCCATGCACTTACATCCCACCATTAACTTTGTTTCTCCTCACTCTCTCTCCCTGTACCTTTTTGCAGGTAGCCCTGGCTCCAGAGCTACACTTTTGCGATGAGCAGTCACCAGCCACATCAACCTGCCTGTTTGTTGTGCCTGTTGCTTTCTTTTTGTTTCTCTCTCCTCTGTCCACTCACCCCAACTGGGTGAAGCAGAAGGCCGCCCACCAAGTTTCGAAAGTTTCTTCCATTAAAGGTAGTTTCTCCTACCCACTATCATCACGTGCTTGCTCAAGGAGGATATGTTGGGTTTTTCTCAACAACAGCAACAACAAAAAGGCCTAGACCTTACTGTGTAAAGTGCTTTGAGGTGATGTTGGTTGTGATTCGGTGTTATACTAAAACTGAACTGAACTGAATTGAAAGTTTACATGCAGGGCTATTTCTTGGCCATGGGCCGTAACTTAATGCAGCCTCTGTTCCTCGACTGACGACTTCTCAGAGCCTAAACACAGTCTGGCATATAACCAGTGTAGGAAGAAGCACTCAGATCTCTTACTGTAAATAAAAGTAAAAATATCACAGTGTAAAAAATACTCTGTTTTTTTATTTTACTTAAGTGAAATTTTAATTAAGTACAAAAGTATTTTCATATATCTCAAATAAAAATTCAATGTACCCATTATGCAGAATGGCTCATTTCACCTTAATATATATTAAGTCATTGGATTATAGTTATCCATGCATTATTGTGTACATCACTTTATTGATGTAGCTGATAAAGGTAGAGCTAATTTTTTATCACCTATCACCTATTTGCCTATAATTTGAATTACTTTACTGGGTAGCTTGTGAATTTCCAACTGAAGATCAATATATTCTTATGATGATAGTGTATTTTGTTTTATTAATCAGATGATGAAATGTACCTTCACTAAATGTAGAGGAGTAAAAGGTAACATGTTTTCTTCTGAAATGTAATGAAGTTAAAGTATGAAATACAGTCGGAAGAAATGAAAATACTCTTAAAAGTACATCTACCTCAAAACTCATTAACTCAAGTACAGTACTTGAGTTAATGGATTTAGTTGCCATCACTGCACAAAACCCCTTGAGCAGATATCTGCTCAAAGACCACTCAGGTATCAATTTTCTATTCCAGCTCTTCTCAAAGCAAATAAGTGCATTTCCCAGAATGCCATAGCTTTGCTTTAACACTCATCACTGTCCCACAGGTGGCTCGGCACCTGTGATCATGTTTGAGAAGGGTGAAACTTTGCTCATGATGGCTGCATAGTGCACACAGTCAAGGTCAGAGTCAAGACATGGCTTTGACACAAATACTCACTGACACAGATACAAAACAGTGGGAGGCCTGCCGGATTGAACGGTGCTAAATACCAACTCTGATCTCTGGCTGCATTAAGTCCAGAGTTCAAGAGCTCAGTGTTTAATGGTAATAATCCCATCAACTGGTGAAATGTACACTGGAAAAATGACAGTACAGTATTATGTACAGAATAAGGCAGTATGTTGCTTATGTGAAAATGGGCTCAATTCTTCTAGATAAGCAGGTGTGTGTGCGCTGTGTGTCCATACGAACATATTCCTTGTCAGGGTTATGACAGTTAGTAGATAAAAGGCCTGACAGGACATGATACTGGCTGAGGTGAATAACATTTGAGGAGTGGCTTCTAGGAATGAAAATCCACACCGGCGGGGCATGCCGGTCTGTGGGTCATACAACCATACAAGGGCATAGTGGAGGCAGAGGACCAGCCAGCACACACACACACACATCTACTCTATGTGGGGGTGTGTGTGTGTGTGCATATGTGGTGTGAAGTTTGGTGTGTGAGACGGGATGGTAGTGCCAGCTGGGCAGCTTAAAAATAGTGTGTGATGGAGGATTACCACTGCACAGGACCACCAGTCTGGTAGTAATTCACAGCGGATTTCTCTCAGCATTGTGATGACTGACGAGACAATCTGAGAGAATGAAGATTAAACTGAGCTGCCTCACAGGGCCCTATCTGGACTATCTGCCTTTAATAGTTAGACATCGGTAGACATGAAGTGCCACTGTTTGAAGTTTAGGGCAGATATCAAGTAGTGCTGTGTTAGAGGTGTCACAGGTCCAGTAAGCTACGAGTATAAAGTCTGTAGTGAAGCAACTCAGCAGGCATGCAGGGCCAGTCGGGCTATAGATTGAGTGGTGGTAGGAGGTGAAACATGATGGAGATCAGACTGGTGGGATTAAGGAGCACTGACCTTTACTAATGCACAGAGCAGAGGAAAGTGAGGGGAGGCTACAGGAACAGCTGCTCATTAGAAGTACACTATGTACCCCCCCCCCCCGCCAGCACCACCACCACCACAACACATGCATCCTCATGTACATATATTATTTCATACACATGCATATACATAAAACATGCTAGTGTGCAGAGAAACATTATACACTAATATAAACTAAGGTACTGATTTATAATGGAGGATAATCTCCTGCAGAAAGTGGCTCTTTCACCTCACATAGCTTGTCTTAAAATGGATTATTGGATTACAAGAGCCTCCCCCAGGAGGGAGAGGGATAGGCAGAGACACAAAAGATGGATAGCTGAAACTTATACTTAGAAAATTTAGGAAGCATTCACTACTGCATTTAAATATCGTGACATATCATTAGTAATGTTAAGATTTACATTTTATTTCATTTGCCACTTGCATGTATAATTACATCTCTATGTAGTTCTGCATCTAACCCTTTGCATCAAAAGTGAATAAGTGAGGGTCCCAAATTTATTGCATTAATGCTGCCTGAGAGCACTGAAACTGACAAGTTACCTTTACCTGTCTGCATATTTCAACCACTTACTGTTTAGTCTTGGTGAGGGCTATGTTTATCACATTTTACGTCAGCATAGCAGCTGGGTAATGGAGCATTTGTGTTTGTGGCTATCCAAGTGCCAAAACAGAAACAATCAAGTGTCTGTATGTATGCATGAGCATTAGAGTGTGTCTTCTGACCAAGAATGGGTTAGTGGCCTGGAGTGAATCATGGAGAGAAAAAACAGCATGACATGTTGTGTCTGCAAGGAAGCCAGTGTGTTGTGCCAAAGCACCAGTAACTGCAGAGACTCTCTCTGTGTGGGATAACTAGAGCATCCTGCTGCTGCATTTCAGTGGGTCAGCACGGTGGGACCTGTGTATCTGATCTGTGTAGTTGTGCAAATGTATGGAGGCAACTAGAGACAGAGAGTATTTGAGTGAAAAAGAGAAGTGTATACAATAAGTGTGTGGTTGTTTGTTGGCAGGTTGGTCTTAAAATTAGGGCATTCTTTACAGCTGAGTGGGCTAGAAGACAAGCTGGCAACAGTAGGGTAGGTAATAGTTCCCTGTCATCAAACAATCTCTTGTTTACTGGGGGGTGAGGAGGGGGAAAGGAATGTCCATGTGACTAAAACATGAGAGCAGCTGCTCACATATAAAATAACAAGTTTTTGTCCCAATAATCTTGAAAGAAAGTTCCCCTTCATCTTTCTAGTCAGTTTAACCTGTTTTCAGTGGCCTTTTAAAAGTGTTCTGCTTGTTTTTACATCACGTCCTTATTTCCCTCTAACACTGAATCTTTCTTTTAGTCACCCAAAACTTTCCCTCTGTCCTCAGTTCCACAGCAGCCCTGGAGTCATTTTGAAAATTCCAGCACATGAGACCAATGAAGGCCCTCATGCCTGTGCAGGGACCTCTGTGGCTCAGTCTCTGTCCATAGATACAAGATAGATTCCAGTGGTGGTCACATGCTCCCTACAGAGCATAGATGACCCACCATAAATGGTTTGTTTTGTGTGGATGCATGTGTGGAGTTCTGTGTGTCATTGTCCAGTTCTCCTGTTAAAGGCAAATTGTGCCTTTTCATGTTTGACTTCATATGTGTGTGGTCCTCAAAGCTTTTAAGTGGAATGCACAAGCAGGAAAAAGTGTTCCATGAGGATAATGTGAATGAACCACTATTACAGCTCCATTAATAAATGATAATGAATGGACTCCAGCAGCACATACTGTACATGCATGACAACCACAATAAACTCAAATAGACTGAAGCGCTCTCCCATCTCCAGAGGCCGATGTTGCAGAAACTGGAGCACTTTATAATTCTTGATCAGAAGACTGGACTGTGACTTGTCTCTGGGATTTTTTTGACCTCATGTATATGTATGAAAATGAGAAAGAAAGAGAGAGTGAAAAAAGATAAAGGAGCTTAGTAAGAGCTGTTGTCTTTTCGAAACAGCACATCCATCTCCAACAAAACTAGAACAGGGAAACCACCTCTCCTCCCCTCAGAGAGTTTCATCATGCTTCACTGAGGTGAACTAGGTTGGGAGCAAGTCATTACACAAATAGACCCACAAGTAAACATGTTGACAGACAGACCAACTAATAGACAAGGTTTCTAGTTTCTGCCATCTCTTTTTAAGGAAAAGTTATGATAGGCCATGTACAAACAAAGGCACTGCAGTGGTTGAAAGATGCAGATAAAGCAGGGTAAAATGAGTTCATATGTAAGTATGGGTTCTTGGTGCTTTACATAGCAATAAGAGAGAGAGAGAGAGAAAGAAAAAGAGAAAAGAGAGAGAGTGGGAGAGCATACAAGAGGATCATAAGATGTGTGTGTGTCTGTGTGCATCAGAGGGGTGAGCAGGTTCAACAGGTCCCATGTTGGGTGGGAGGCTTGTGAGTGCTCAGGTGCTAGAATCCTATATCAGAGCCAGTGCTGACCATTGGTCTATATCAAGAGCCAGCTAGGGTTTCAGTCCCGGTGGCGATGAAGGATTATCCTAAGAAAGACGAGTTCTGGCGAGCCTGAAATAACTGACCCAAACTCGCTTTGACTTTTGCACACTAATGGAGAACAGAGGGATGACAGGGAAAAATAAAGGGAGCTGCACATCCTGCCCCTGAGAAGTTAAAAGAAGGACAGTGAAACAAGAGATGGTGTCAGGGGAAGAGTGGAGAAAAAGAAAATGTCAGCATGCCAGATTTTGTAGCAGTGTGCAAAGGCCATGCATTACTGATGCTTGTAGACCAGGACAAACCTTTGGACACTGGTGCATAATCCATCAGTAATGACAGAAACCTTCCATGTACACTTAGTGTGATACTGTAAATACAGTAAATGAAGAGAACAAACACTGGGGCCATGAAACACATTCCCTGCTGTAATAAACAGGTCATCCTGAGTGTCTGGGGAGCAGATATAAAGACACCTGCAGCTGTGCAAAGTAACTGTAATTCAGCAGCTTTGTGTTAATTTATCAGCACAAAGCTGTGAAACTCTGCCAACATTCTCCAATATCAGAGTTTCAGAGCCCTCTATCACATTGTATGCCTGTGTGTGTCTGTTCCTGTGTACTCATATACATACATACAGTACATATTAAATCCACAAGGACATGTGATGTGCTAACCGAGGGTAATAATACTGAAATGTAAGTGGAAACAAAGCAAAAAGACTCCTCCACACTGCCAGCAAAGCATATTTAGGGGATTATATGATTTCTTTATAGTCCCTGGTGGCTAGGATTCAGCACTATCACTGCAGCCCGGGTTCAAATCCCAGTTGGGGAACTTTTAGCCACAAGGGTTTTACGCCAGTGGCTTCTGTGCCGGTCCCAAGCCCTTATATACCTTACCTTTCCCTCAGTCTTGCTGGTCCATTGATGTTATGATGATCTGCATGAAACTCATTCTGTTCTCTTAATCCTACTGCGTTGCTCCTCATGATGTCAGTATACTATGTGAGTCTTCATCTGCCACTCACCTGTGCTTCTGGTTTCTGTCTGGTTTGCTCCTGACGACACCCGCATGCTGTCAACTCTCCTGACTCTGCCACCTTATCTGTGAGTTCCTGTTTTGCCAGTGATGCTGTTACCTATCTGTCGTCACCTTACCCGGCTACTCACCTGTGCACCTCCTCGGCACAGCCTGGCTCTGGTCCTGACTCTACTCCCTGGTGCAGCCTCAGCTCCACTCTGCCTGCCTCTGCTTGCCACCTTTCGGAGGTCCTGCCTGACTCACCTGAGTGCTCTCGGTACCACAGTTACACTTGTGTTCTCGTACTCTTGTCTGTTAATAAAGGCTGTCTAAGTTCTGTCTAGTCCTGGTCAACATTTTGGTTCCTAAACCAATATGCATCACAACACACTCATCAAACATTATGTTTTGCTAAATCTTATGAAAGGAGCATCCCATCAATTGTAAATATCAAGATGAGTTTATTTGATATGGGAAGCACTATTCATCTGGTAAACGATGGTAGCATGTCTTCTGCTGATTTGGCACTTTTGAAAGTCTACTAAAATAACCTTGATCTGGTTGTTTTTAATCGCATTGTGGTGATTATTGTGAATGTATTTGGTTTACAATAAACCATAACATATGTATTTGAAAATGAGTTTCAGGATTTCAGATTAGGTTAGCAACATCTTGATGTGCACGGCTGTTATTACTCTACATACTGAGGTGTTTCAACAGTGAATGCTATACACCATCAAAGAAATGAAGTTTTAACAGGGTCAGTGTTTTCAAATCTCACCATTTTGACAGTCAGGTATTTGGAATGTATTGCAGCAAGACAATTCAGTGTCAAACCACTGGAGATCACAGGGTACCTTACATTATATCACATCAAAATAATTTTTCTTGACAGTGCTTGTGTGGCAAAGCCTATTAATCAGCTTCATGCTGCACTTTGCAAATACTGAGTTGAGGTCCATCATTCAAGGCAAAGATTGGGTTCTAAAGTTGTTTATACTGGTCTACCATCTAGTGGCCACAACAGGAGCTGCGTTCGAATTTCAGATGTCCTTTGCAAATGAGTAAGAACTAGCAGCAAAATAGAGCAAGCATTATTGATATCAGAGTGAACAACACTATCAGATGTGTGGCCAGTCTGTTGCAACAGACTGGGGTGAATCTGATTTTGAATTTTATCTAAGATACAACTGACTATTCATTATGGATTAATCTGGTAAACTGTGCTTGACAATGACCTGTCCAGGGTTTACTCCACCTCTTGATACCTGGATCAGCTGGGAAGGTTCCAGCCTCCTGTGACCCTTGGGATGGGGGGAAGCAGGTATAGCTGATGAATGGATGGATTAACTTGCTGCTTATTTCTTGATTGACCTTGAAAATGGTGACATCACAATTGCCTAGAGCCCAGAGTAACACCTTCAATGCCTTGTTTTGTAATTAAAATCAGTACAAGGAAAACGCATTTGAGAAGCTGGAACCCTGAAATGTTTAGCAGTGTTGCATGAGAACTGACTTGGGCTCAGCAATCAAAATCAGCTTCAGCTCTACTTTTTATTTTAAATCTAACAATGCATCACATTTTGTCATGCTTTGTGTGTACCACTGTAGCTGTAGTCATCAAATGTTAAGTAGCCTACAATATTCTCTGAAATGCAGTGCAGCATAAAGCAGCACAAGAAATTCATAATTTGCAAATAACTCAAATTTGTACAGAAGCAGACCTTGAGTAAACACTTGTATTCCGTCACTATTGGACAGATACTGAGACAGTGAGCCCCTGGGCACAGATATGTAAGGTCCCCACCCCTTATGCAATGAAGCAAGAGGACCAGACTGAACAAGGTGAAAATGACTACAAACACAACTGTAATATATTTCGCCTGTATATATTTTGCCTACCAGGCAAACAGGTCAGTGGATGATGCAGTTAACATGGCACTGCATTACATCCTGCAACACCTCGACTCCCCAGGGACATATGCACAGGCCTTCTTTGTGGATTTCAGCTCTGCATTCAACACCATCATCTGGGACATCCTCCACTCCAAACTGACCCAGCTCACTGTGCCTGTTTTCACTTTACACCAACAACTGCATCTCGAAGGACCCCTCTGTCAAGCTCCTTAACTTTGCTGATGATACAACGGTCATTGGTCTCATACAAGATGGTGATGAGCTGCTGGTCCTATGGTGTAGCTGCAACAACCTGGAGCTGAACACACTCAAAACAGTGGAGATGACAGTGGACTTCAGGATGGGGGGGGGGGGGCAGGATCAGGACCATCACCAAGAAGGCACAGCAGAGGATGAACTTCCTGTGTCGGCTCAGGAAGTTCGACCTGCCCCAGGAGCTGCTGATACAGTTTTACAGAGGAATCATCGAGCCTGTTCTCTGCACCTCCATCACTGTCTGGTTTGGCTCAGCAACCAAACAGGACAAGTACAGACTTCAGCGGATAGTCAGGACTGCAGAAAAGGGCACTGGTGTGAGCCTGCCCTCCATGGAGGACCTGTACACCTCACGGGTCAAAAGAAGGGTGGAGAGGATCCCTGCAGACCCCTCACACCCTGGACACAACCTGTCTGAACCCCTCCCCTCTGGACGGCGTTACAGGTCACTGTACACCAAGACAACCAGGTACAAGGACAGTTTCTTCCCCCAGGCCATCACTCTGATGAACACTTAACCCACGACAGTATGACTGGACAATAACCCTCAGTGCAATACCTGTAAATATACATTGTACAGATTCATACAGATCCGTACAGGTCTCTGTTTTTAAGCGCTCTATTTTTATTCTTGTTTATCTAATTTCAGTTAGCATTCCTTTGTGTGTCTGCATTCTTTCCTGCCTGTTTATACTGCTTATTTTTGTTTGCACTGTTTGTTGCTTGTCAGTACTGCTTATTTTGTTATATTACACAGCCTTATAATGGTTTGCTGTTTACTTGCCCCTTGCATGGGGATATGTACATGCACATTGAGAGCCGATGTACCAGAGTCAAATTCCTCGTGTGTCCGACACACCTGGCCAATAAAGCTGATTCTGATTCTGATATTTTATTTGTCATTTATGGGTCTTAAATTGCTTTGCTTGCCTTTGTAGAATTTTTGTGACTCTTTGTGGTTGTTTGGCCTCCATCTGTAGCTGATTTTAGCCTCTGTACTTGTTTTGAAACTTTTTGCAGTCATTTTGTGTCTTTGCAGGAGCTTTGTGACTATAGTTGTTTATCATTGTAGTCACTCAGCATTAATTTTTGTTTTATAGTTTTATAGTTTGTTTTATAGTTTGTAGTTTTGTATCTCTTTGTGGTTATGCGTCTTTTTCGAGTCATTTGATTGACTTTCCAGTAAGAGGTGTTAACGGGCACTTCAAACAGAGGCTCTGGCCCAAGGGGGCCCTGCCTGAGCCTGTGCCCCATAGGCCCATTCAGTATTGCATCCATGCCATCACTGGGGTGATATGAAGGCCAAATAACAGACTGAATTAAAAAAAAAGTGAAAAAGCATAAAACATTTGTGAGTTTAATCAGACCCTAGCATTTTCTTTTTTTATTTACCAAACTTATGCCTTGTGTCCCCTCAGCTTCAAGTTTGTTTGTACGTCTTCTTTAAGCATCGAAAAGCCCCGGCTATGACGTCAGTGGCAAAACCTGCTCCGGCTGGGTGTCTGTCTGTCTGTCGGAAAGTGAAGTGTGTTTGGTGTGCCACTGGCGTCGGAGTTATTTCTCTGTTGTCTGTCTTTCGTTTTGTGTTTTTGTCATTTTTTTAAACATCACTCGCAAAGTGTTTTGTTATTAATTCAGAAACTCCGCCTCGTACCCGATTTATGGGATGTTTTAAAAAAAAGTTGACGAAGTGCTCTTTGAGGGACCGGTGGACACCACCGGAGATGGATAAGCTAACCGATAGCTAAGTTGTTAGCCGAGAATCACAGGTCAAGAATAAGATCGAGCTAGCATGCTAGCAGCTAGCTAATTTAGTTTTTATCGGCTAACCAAGTGACTTTGTTAACCTGTAACTTCAGAAGTGCTGCCAGTTATTCTCAGGGCTGGCAGCTACACAGCGAACAGTTTCAGGGGCCAGCTAACCAAGGAAGAAGATTGGGTGTGCGTTATAAGGAAAAAGCAGAGGAGTAACGTTAGCATTGAGGGGTAGCTGTTGTTCATCTCTCAGCCTAGACCAATAGCATGCTGTCCAACGCACAGAACATGGCACTGTTTCCCAACCCGGCGGGCCAGCAGCCGGGCCAGTTCCTGTCCTTCCACGCCAGACCCACATTACTAATCAAGAAGAACGCCATAACAGACGACTACAAGGTGACCTGCCAGGTGCTGGGGCTGGGCATCAATGGCAAGGTGCTCGAAATCTTCTATAAGAAGACAGGAGACAAATATGCGCTGAAGGTAGGTTGTATTTGATAAATACACTGGGCAGTAGTCAAGATTGTGAAGTCAGTGCAGGACTAAGGCATAGCCAGAAATCTGGATAGGATACTTTTGAAGAAAACTGGACCCCTTGTTCTGAGTATTGTATCCAGCGATGGGTTTCAGGAGCTGTCACCACAGTGGGACATTACTTAATATCTCAGGCTACACCGCCCATCCAGATATTAATGAAATGAAAGGAAGTGACACAAAATTAACCCACAACTTTTTTGAAAACTGAAGCTATGTTCTGTTTAGCCAGGAAGTCGCTGTTTTCAGATTCTTAAATGTGGCCATTTACTTGTTTTTGTAGTCTTTTATGATATTAAATGAAATACCTTTAGGTTTTATTCAGCTGGTCATAATATGTTTGCCAGTCAGTTATCAGCACGTGATCTGTGATTTTAAACCCCTCATCGAGCATAAAAGTATTTCTCATATTTCATGTTGACATAGAACATTTCATATGCAAGCAATTACTTAATTAGTGGCCATTAATTTGCAGAGAGCTGTGAACAGTAGAACCCAGAGCATGTTGCTCAGCAGGCTGTGGTGTTTGTTGTTTCTGAATCTGGTCAAGCACTTTTGCATTTTGTGCTATAAATGTTTTGCATAGCATCCTTGTCTACAATTTATTGTGATGAGATTGAATTATGATAAGCAAATATTGTTTTATAGTTTCAGCCCTCTGTTTGTGATCTGGATTTAAATTAAGGAATTCTTTAACCTGTATTATAGAAAAAGCTAAGGACATGCTGTGACACCTGACACTGCTGTGTCAGGAGCTACTTCTAGAGATCAATTTCTGTATCTGTCAATGATTGATACAGGGCAAACATCACTACAGCTGTCCGCATAGAGGTGACTGAAATATGACCTAGCGAAGCCATGTATTACTGTAAGCTAATTCAGTTTTTCCTTTATCATTATAGAATGGATTGCGATTTAAAGTTTGTTCAGATACCTAGTGCACAAAATCTCCTCTAAGTGAATTGCAGCCTAGCAACATGCTGTGTGGCAGTTCAGAATGAAATTCAGTAGAGATGCACCAATTGCAATTTTCTGGGCCTATTTATTTATCTATCTATCTATCTATCTAGGTCTGACCTGCCAATTCCTATTTTGGCTGGTTTCAATTTTATTTCTTTCTAAAAGCTTAAATTGTCAGCATACCCAAACATTTTATAACTTTTCTTTAATGAAAAATTAAATTGTAATAAAAATAAAACTTTGTATTAAAGATTAACATTTCTTTCTATCACTATTTTTTTTTGTATTTCTCCAAATATAAATATATGCAGCAGGTAACGGAAACAGAAGAATGTTTGTTACATCAGTCCTACTGAGCACACAGTTCGTTTTGAATTGTGTGTAGTTTTTATTTGCTGTGTTTTATCATGGGTTGGATACACTGTACATATACATGTGTTTCATGTGTAGCCAGTAATTCCCTCATTGTGTGCTATTTGTCAGAGATTTGGACATAGTTTCCCTTCTCCGAGGTGTTTCTGTAGGCTCCTCTGTGAGCTGTTTGTACACCAGGGGCTTCTAATCCATGAGTGAATACACACCTGGTACAGACACAAGCGCGAGCCTCGCTCAAGGTGCGCACGAGGTGTTGCATGCTGCACATTCTACACTTTTGGTCTGTGCCACTGTGTGCACGATGTGAACGGTTGAGCCTAAATGTGATCAGCTCCGAATCAGAGTGATCGGCCAGCCACCGGTCACGGCCAATCAAAGTAAAAACTGGACATTTCCAGTCATCATTGATTGATTGGTGTATCTCTAAAATTCAGTCTAAATTACCAGGTTGCAGCTTTCTGCACATTTGTGTGTCATTGTATGCATCTTTAGAATTGCATGGACATATTTTTTAATATTGCCATCGATGTGAGGGCATTTTAGCCAGTCCTGACAGCTTCAATGGGCTTTTTGATGGGTTAAGTTAGGTATTAGGGTTTTTAGTTGTGATGTTGGGATTAGGAGCTAGGGAATGCATTATGTCAATGAGTGTTCTCACAACTATAAACAGTCATAACTGTGTGTGTCTGTGTGGAGTAAACAGATATGCTTTTACACAAACCTGATTGGTGTTTTGTTGTATCTTGGTGTCATAGAAAGTAATTTTGCACTTCATATCAAATTATGTGCTGTCAAGTGTCTTTACACAATGCATATGCTCTTTAGCATATGCTTTTCTTAGACATTATTAATGCTTAAGTCTATGGGTAGACAAGAAAATGATCTCAGTAATAATCACAAAGCAATTCCTAAAATAACAGTGATTAACTGATGAATAATTAATGATAAATGTATCTGTTCTGCGTTTGGGTCAGCCCTCATCTACACAGTATTACTATAGTAACAGGCTTACATAGTTAACACATGTAGAGCCACATCAAAGAAAGAAAACACATGTTGAAAACTTAAAATGAGCTGCTATGAAGAAATTCAAGCACAAGACAAGGAAACTGTGGCAAAGCGGGGTTACGCTTTGCCACAGTTTCCTTGTCAGGATATGGTTTGGATGTCTAAAGCTGGATAAATGGCACTGTGATATTTGTTGCCAGATGTGCATATGACCTGTGCTGAGCGCAGACGAGAAACACAGCAGATGCTTTGTAAAGATGCCATTTCACTAAGTATAGTCTACAGAAAGTCAGTCTGCACTCCCAAACTGATAGCACCAGCACTAGCATCTAAGCTTCTTGTGGTAGTTAGTTTAAATCCCAGCAGCAGCCGGTCATTTCTGCCTTTACAGTCTTTAGTAGGGATGCACCTGGGTCTGATGCCACCCCCTAGTACTTGTACTTGTAAAAGCTGTCTGGTACTACACACTGATACCACTTAACAGCAACATAACGTTAACATCACGTTGGCTGATCAGGTTCTTAGGTGGTGGATAAGAAATTTCAGTGCCTCGAGGATATTATGAGATGAGAAATGATAACAAAAGTAAACTGAACTTTTTCTCTGATCTGTGACGGGGGGCGGAGGGGTACCCATAGAGACGCAGCGGAGCAGAGACGAGATCGTATTTTACATCTCTGTCAATGCTTGATATGTGCAACAGAATCCAAAAGTAACTTTAATGGAAAGTAATTAATCAAACACCTGTCGAACAAGCAGAATCCAACAACAAACTTGCAGAAATACTCTTCCCGTGCCCTGTGGTTAAAATGCCTGGTGCTATTCACCCACTAAGCCCATACGGTGCTCATTCTGCTGACTTTAGTGAGTTGATGTGAACAAGAAGCAAACAAATACAAATTTTATGTCGTGAACAGCAGAAGCAAATGAACTATGTAAATGACAATGAGATGAATTCTTTTGACCTTGGAGGCTGAGACCAGCAGCTCCTTTACAGTAGTACATGTATGTCTCCAGCAGAGAAGACAGGATGAAGCCACAGACAGTGTCCAGTTTAAAGCGAGAGCCTGCACCCTGGTTAAATTAAACATTTAGATTTACTGTGATATTATGCTGTCCTAAACTTAAACGTTTTGGGCAGGGTTGCAAAATCATTTTATCCCAACAGAGGGTCACATTTCTGCAAAGGTTTAAAAACCATTGAAAAAAACCCACGGCATGTCCCGTAGTAAGCTACAGAAATTCAGTTACGCATATTAAGTAGGCAGTGCTGTGTTTATCACTGTTTTAAGGTAAATGATTACAATCAAAGTAAATCTCATTAAAATAAAAACTGTTTCTAAAGTCACTGCACTTTTATCCATCCATCCATCCATTTTCCTCCACTTATCCGGAACCGGGTCGCAGGGGCAGCAGTCTAAGCAAAAATGCCCAGACTTCCCTCTGGTGCACAGTGGATCGGGCAGCAGTTGAAGGCAATTTTAAGCTATTGATTTTTGTTTTTAAGGCTCTTAATGGTTTGGCACCACCTTACCTCACTGAGTTGGTGCGGTCGCACGATTTTCCGAGCTCCTCACCCTATCTTTAAGGGTGCGCCCGGCCACCC
The DNA here is from genome assembly GCF_001952655.1 of Monopterus albus. Lineage (NCBI taxonomy): Eukaryota > Metazoa > Chordata > Actinopteri > Synbranchiformes > Synbranchidae > Monopterus > Monopterus albus. The sequence continues at coordinate 1,619,188 of NW_018127898.1, read as the reverse complement.
TGCGGAGGAAGCTCATTTCGGCCGCCTGTATCCGGGATCTTGCCCTTTCGGTCATGACGCAAAGCTCATGACCATAGGTGAGAGTCGGAACGTAGATCGACCAGTAAATCGAGAGCTTCGCCTTACAGCTCAGCACCTTCTTCACCACGACGGACCGGTACATTGACCGCATTACTGCAGAAGCTGCACTGATCCGCCTGCCAATCTCCCGTTTCATCCTTCCCCTCACTCGTGAGCAAGACCCCACGATACTTGAACTCCTCCACTTGAGGCAGGGACTCTCCACCATCCTGAAGGGAACAAGCCACCCTTTTCCGACTGAGAACCATGGCCTCGGATTTGGAGGTGCT
>NW_018127898.1:1616015-1616278 GCF_001952655.1 Monopterus albus | reverse complement strand
CCGTTCCTCCCAATCACACCCCTCCAGGTGTCACTGTCGCTGCCCACGTGGGCATTGAAGTCCCCCAGTAGAACAACGAAGTCCCCAGTCAGGGCATTTTCCAGCACCCCTCCCAGGGACTTTAAGAAGGCTGGGTACTCTACACTGTCGTTTGGCCCGTAGGCACAAACGGCAGTGAGAGACCCATTCCAGACCCGAAGGCGCAGGGAAATGACCCTCTCGTTCACCGGGGTAAACTCCAACACATGGCGGCCCAGCTAGGG
>NW_018127898.1:1589177-1615674 GCF_001952655.1 Monopterus albus | reverse complement strand
ACCGCTCTTAGTCTGACCCGTCACCCAGGACCTGTTTGCCTTGGGAGAACCGACTAGGGGCATGTAGCCCCCGACAACATAGCTCCTAGGATCACTCGGGTACTCAAACCCCTCCATCACAATAAGGTGGCGGTTCAAGGAGGGGACTGCACTTTTATGGTAATTAAATTTTTTATAGTAGAAACATTGCATTATTATTAAGTATTTGTGTTCGTACTTGGTATCGACAAGTACTCAATTGTAAGTACTCATACGTGAGCTTGTTCTGGAAAAAGTACATTGGTGCATCCCTAGTTACTACTGAGCCTTTTCTGTGATAGGAACCAGACCAGTGTTTTTTTTCACTGGCAGTCTGCATAATATTACATTAAAAGGGGAATATGAAATGTAATCCTCAAAATGAGGCATGTGCTAATGTGAAGCTGTTATGGTACAGTTATTGTAGGCAATATTACACTATTATTATTTAAAAGTGTCCAGTGTGACAAAACAATAATAAAAACCTATCCTGTCCAAATACACCAAATATGTTAGGCTAACAGATAACAGCAAAGTTGGGTGGTACTAGTGCAAAAATAGAAAGACATTGTTGATTTAAATAATTTTAGAATGTCACTAAGTATTTGTACAACACAGTACACAGTCTGCCAGTCCAGATTACTTCTAGATAATTATTGATTTCAATCACAAATGGATTGTGGGCTTTAGAATATAGGGAGTCTTTGTACTTATCCTTATCCTTAGGAGTATTAACTCATTTTTATGAGGCAGTTGCAAGAGCAAACTACAATGTAATGAAATTAACTTAAAGAAGCTGGAGTTAAAAACGGTAACGGCTAACTACTCACAGTAGCTCAGTGCTGCTTAAGTGTAGTTCTCAGTCATTAACATAACACAAAATGTTACTGTTGATAAAGTTGAATTAAACAGTGATGGAACAGTATGATTGAATTGTGTACTATTTTGTCTTTATATTGTTACTAGTTCTTTTCTTGCATTGTATATGCACTATTTCTTCGTTACTCAATTTTATTTCTGTAATGCTATTTTATCTTTACATGCTTGGAAAAAAAAACAGATTTTTTAAAGCCATGTAAAGATGTGGGGGTCGGGGTTTGAGCTTCTGTACAGATGGCATCTATGCGCTCTGTGTCTGATGTTAGAGCTGGAAATAGTAGGCCTAATATAACCGTACTGCAGGCATACACATAACACACTTGATTTAAAGGCCACCAAGTGACAAGTAACATGGCTTGTAAAGGCCAATACGCATTGGTGATGTGCAGAGGTCACGGTAGACTTTTTTTGCTGTCCCGTCATTTTGACATGGTCATGAAAATTCAGAATTTATTATTGTCAGTAAAAAATTTTTTTATGATAAGGCATATTTAATAGCATTCGGTTTTTATTCATTTTCATTGCACTTTTTAATTTTAATAATATACAGAACAAGCTTATGTGCAGCTAGTTTTCATATCTACACCACAGCAAGCAGATGACATTTTTTTTCTCCACAGTGACACAGAGGTCACTAAAACCACAATGACCACTGTGCATAAGCAAGCATGAATGCATTTTTACAAAATTAGACAGTTACACTTAAAATATGAACAACCCATTTACCAGAAGTTAGGCTACGTGAATTGAACTCGGCTAACCCAGCCTATCATGCGACAGTGGTTCAGTGGGTAGAGCAGCAGTCTCCCAACCGGAGGGTCAGAGGTTCAATTTTCTGTGCCAGCAGTCAACGTGTCGAAGTGTCCTTGGGCAAGACATTGAATCCCCCCAAGTTGCTCCCAATGGTTAGAGCCATCGGTTGAGTTGGTGCCGCAGATGGCTGCCTCAGTTCTGTGCCGGAAACAAATTCCTTGTGTGTAACATACTTGGCCAAATAAAGGTGATTATCCATGCTGCACAGGCGAATGACATTTTACGTCTTCGGATAGACTCATGGCTGTTATAATTTACATCTGAAAGCTGAACCCGTGCTTCTTCAATGCTGAAATACTGAAATACACATCCATTTCAGTAGTTCTGCTGAATTTGCACTGCTGTGATTTCACCATTGTGTTTTTCCTTTAAAAATGGCTTCTATATATTTTCTTCCACGACTTGTATTTAACCTTATTTATTTTTAAGCTGGCGTGTAATATGCCAGCTTCACTGATACCTTCTCATGCTGTACAGATAGTATAACCTAACTGACACCCTCCCTTAATGAACTAATGCCCTTGTTGTTTCTTTCATTGACGTCAGTTGAGTCGGCCCTATCTCATCTATTGTATTCATTACCTCTGCCAAGGGCGGGACTTTTTGCTGTCATGCGTGTTTGTGTTTATTAACAGCATAACTCAAAAAGTAATGAACACATTTTAATGAAATTTTTTGGAGAGGTTTGGTATAGCCCACAGAACAGTTTAGATTTTGGTGTTGATCTGTCTCATAATTTTGATGCAGGCTTTTTCTAAAACTGAGTGCTGCAAAGGTTGACTGTATGTGAGCCCCATTGTGGCCAGTGTGTGTGGCTGTTCTGCAGTGCACAGGAGTGAATCCAAGTGCAACTAATAAGTGTAGTGTGTCCTCTCTGCATCTATGAAGAACTGTAAGTACACATTATTAGGGCAGTCTCCACAGAAACATTTATTTAGCCATTGGTGGCATTTATTAGCTCATGTCAATGTAGTATGTAAAGCTAATTTGTTCAAGGTGTGGCTTGTTCATGTTGCTAAAGCTAGCCGACATGCTACAATCAGGGGGGTATTCCAGAAAGCAGGTTAAGTTGGTTCAAGGTGAAATGAGGGAAGCTCCGGCTTTTCAGTTCCAGAAATGGAGAACTACTGTGTGCAGCAAGCTGGGAAAGAGCATGACGGCGGAGATTTTAAGTCAGGCTCAAAGTTAACATTTTATTACTTACGGTTGGTATTATGCCATTTTGTTACATTTTTCCACTTTTCCAGGTGACAGAGTAACCACTAAAATTGAGAATATGTGGTCAGTTTATCCAAGTGATGCCAGTTTAGAATTTGTTCTGGTGTTTTTGGTGATAAAAGTGCTGATTATCTGACCAAGCTAGCTCTGTTAGCAGCAGCTACATCTCATTAGTATCTAGTGCAACAATCAGTAGTGGAGACTGTATGAGCAGTTTATCAAACACATGTTGAACAAACAGAACACAAACTTGCTGAAATGTGACGTCTTCATCACTTTGCCCATAGTCCACTCACTGAAGTCCCCATTCTACCCCTTAACCAACAAGTGAATGTCTGTCATGTCTATAGTTTTTCTTGAATAACTTCCAAACTAATAATGATATCAGCATCATTCCAAATGCCAGCAGCAGGTCAAGCAATCACATTATGAGGGTCAAACTTTCATAAGAATATTGCTTTTATGGCATTATGGGGGAAGCTGATTTGTCCCTTGGCGGGGTTCTGCAATGGCAACGGTGTCTAGTTAGGGTTGTGTTAGAGGCAGCGACCAGAAATCTGCTAGTCAGGCCCAAGGTGATGCCCCCTTATAAAACCTTTACCCATCTTTTGAACAATATTCTATGCTAACAATGCAGCTGTTTAATTTGTAACTGTGCTTGTGGAAGGTAATTGTTTTACTACCTTGTACTGCATTATCCTTGATGTAATCTGCCACAGGGAATCAGTATAGCTGTTAAATTGTGGCTTCTGTCTGAGAGATTAGTCTGTGTTGATTGGTCTGTCTTTTAACTCTCCTGCCACACACACACACACACACACACACACGCTCTCAAAGGATGGAAAGCATCCACGGGTATTATCTTACAGTGACTACATTCAAATGCACACAAGAAACCAGGTTATAGAGAAGACTGCATTCTGACTGAAAATAGCACCATGTTTTAAAACCCAAAGAAAGGAGTGTGTTTGTGTGGTTGTGTTACTACAGCGGAGAGGTAAGGAAATTATATTCTCTCTCAGATTGCAGTTTGGATATTCACTCACCATGAGTTTGAATCTTGGGGCAGTCATATTTGTCTCAACATTTTTGTGGTGAACAGAATTGTGCAATTCAAGTTAGAGCACACATGATGTTGCCGGATAACAGTGAATAGCGTTGCAGTAAAGGTTGAGCAGTGTGTGTGAGCAATTTTTTTGCCACACAACACTGCATTTTTTGTGGTGACTCCTGGTGTTTCTTTATATATTATGGTCATTCTCAGATTTTTTTTATTTTTGTGAGAAAGTCTGTTCAGTGCAAGCATATTTCATAAAAAATGAGCAATCACGATAAAGACTATTTGTATATAAATACAATTGAATACTGGGATTTAGGTCAGTTTCATGTCATGGAGACGTTTTTTTTTAGGTCTTCAAATGTGACTGTTGTATGACCTATCTACAGTTAAGCAATGAAACTTTACGTTGACTATTATTTCAGTTTTAGTTGGTCTTTGGATTAAATTAATTTGGATTTAATTAACCAAATGTCTTTTAACCCATTAACTCAATTAATGAAACTTTACTGTACGTTTTAAGGCATTTGACTGATCAAGAAGTTGCATTGATGGGGGGCTAATAAGCAAACAAATGTTGTAGTGACACCTAACAGAGAGCTAAAAAACACTTTCTCTTTGTTAGAGAGTTCACCACTGACTCATTAATCTTTGTTCATTTGGAAAGCAGCACAATGATGTTTGCCATTAATGTGTAATCATAAGTGACTAAACCTTTTGGCCACATTTGAGTCGTTAAAGTCATCCCTCCTGAAATTTAGAAAGACATGCAAGTCTCTGCAGTGAAGTGAACACACTTGTCAGGGATTGGCTGAGAAAAGAGGAACTTGAACCACTGGCCAGTTCAAGTGGAAGGTTTCTTTCTTGTTTGTTGGGGTTGGGATTTCTCAGATTTTCTCTTGAACTGTTGTAGAGCAGACGAATCCTAGCCTGTGCTTTAAAAGTTGTAACTTTTCAGTAATATCAGAGATGCATTTGAATTTGGCATTCACACTGTCAGCAAGTCTGATTAAAGCTTATCATAGTGATGCAGCAGAAGAGCCTTTTGAGAGAAAGGAAGGAAGAGGTGGGGGGGAGGAAGAGGTTTTTCTTTGGCCCTCTTTAGTTTTCTCTCCACCCCTTTGTAGTATAGTACTTGAATGACATCTCTAGTACATTAATTCTTTTTTTTTTTTTCCTGGTTCTTTTTTTTTTTTTTTCCTGGTATAGTACTTGCATATCATTCTATGCCACTGACTATCTGACTGAGCGAGAGCAAAATTCCCCTGCTTTGTCATTTTGCCCTGTTGTGGAAAAACAAGTTGAAACTTTTAAAAGCCTGTCATTTCACGCAATATAGAGCCCAGTGTTCTTTATAAAAAACACTAAATAAAACCAATCTAGCAAAAATAGCAGAAAAAAAGATGAACATTTTAGTGCTGCAACAATTAATAATTTAGTTATTAGGACAGCAACTAACAATTATTTTAATGATTGATTAATGTGTCGATCTTTTCTATTAACCGGATGTATAAAAAAAACATCAGAAAATCTATTTTCTACATTACAAAAACAAATGCCTTTTTTTAAAGTAATGATTATGCAATGTTTCTATGTAGTGCATTATTAAACAAAAGTTATTTCTTCAAAATAGTGTTTATAAAGTGTACAATAGGTCCTTACAGTTTTAACAAATCAAATGTTTTCATGATTTAAAATAATTTAGGCTATATCGTATGTTTATAAAGCATATCATGTTAATGTAAAGGGCCAGTACAAACATGACTGCTATTGTTGACGGTTAAAAGTAAATCAGAGTAAACAATCCTCAACACCTTTTAAGACTAATCTTAATTTGCATATGTCTCATCAATGTTCCTGCACACACCTATAATATAATTTTGATTTGCTTATTGTGTTTAATATAATACTTGGATGTTCACATGTTTCATGTTTACATAAATGCAACACAACTGAAAATGCATTTAGCACACATTATTAGCCAACCATTAATTAGGTTTCTACATAGGGGTGACATTCCACACAGAGCTCCAAAAATGGACTGGACAGGATTATTGACACCCTCAGCTTAATATCTGGTAGCACAACCTTTGGACAACATAACTGAAATCAAGCGCTTCTTTTCTCTGTTCCCTGCCTTTCTGTTGAGGGAAGTATATTTGGAAAGATGTGGTATTGTGGTTATGATGAATGTAGCCAAGTCAACAGTATCTGTGATACAGAGTAATTTCTAAGCTGATGCAGCACTCTGTCATATTGAAATGGTATTTGTTTATCATTGTTTGTGACTACTTCCTTAAGGACCTCTCAATAGACATGACTCTGCTTTAAAGGGAAATTTTATATACGCAGGACCTATTATCCCTTAACTTTTCTTTCCGGGTTGTTTTTAATTCCTCTCCTTGGGTCATGTGATCATTTCCGAACAAGGAAGAAAAGTGTTGAATGGTGTTGACAGTAAAGGGAACTAAATGTTTTTGTTTCAGAGTTCATTCATTCAATAGACACGTTCTGTTGCTCTTTTGTGAATATGAGCTAAACGGCTCAAATACATGGAAATGCAAGCAATCTGTAAATTTCCACAAACTGCATGTTGTTTTAATAAACAAATTGGTTATTAAAGTTCATACTGATTAATTTGACTTTGAAGACCTAATAGATGTAATTGGCTTTTTGTTTAAACAGAGACATCTTTAGGGGTGAAACAGCTAAGTTATTAAGAGCTATAAAAATTCATCTAGCATCTTAAAACTCATTAACAGCTTAGATTTTGTTTATTTAGTCAGTACAAAAACTGAAGTGTAAAATGGCACAGTGTACTTGCATGGGGTGTTGTGTGCCAGACTGTGTCTTGGCAAGGAACTTCCTGAAGACTTCGCTGGTTGCTTGGCAACTGAAGGGTCAAATCACTCGCTCACAATGTTTAACCCATAGTCATTTGAAAGAAGCCAATAACACATCAGTCTTGTCTTTTTATAGTGAAGCCACAAGTAACATCTGTTGCATTAGACGCTGAAAGGGGATTTGCATTATGAATCACAGGTCTCAGAAGTCAGTCCCTTTTTAAAGTGGACCAAAAGGGGGACCAACAAAAAAGGGGCTTGGTTCTTATTGCGTTCGCACTGTGAGTACATTTGAAAGAGGACTCAGTTCTCTTTCTGTTCATACTATACTGACTCTGAAGCTCTCAGACCTTTACTGCTTTCACATATGGTTTTTACGTCAAAGGATTCTCTACTTTATCTCTGTTTATTGCGTGGTAAAGTACTTATGGCGTAGTTTTTTTTCTTTTTTTAAACTTTGATGTGGCACTGCAGTGGGGTCCTAATGAAGCCCATCACTCTCATTCTGAAGGAAACCTTTAGCATCCCTGTGTATTTTAGGCCATTGTAGTTTGATGTATTCTTTGTTCACTATCTGGAGAAGTGCAGTAGTTTCCTTCTACCAGACTACTCATTCATATGGGTATCATTAAGATTTTTAACAGTATTACAACCGGTATTGCTTATTAATTTCCATCTGCCTTTGTCTTTCACAACCCTGCTGTTCCTCTTAAGACTACCCCTTCCCTACCCTTCAATTCTGGTGGCATGTGGTGGCCCAGCACCTTAGTGAGACACTTTGGGTTGGTTTTTCCCCTTTAATTTGTCGCCCATCTGTAGGCCTTAAAGCCTCTATCAGGAAGTGAGACAGTTGCTTCTGTGTGTCCCCTTTCACTTCCTCCCCCTTGTCAGTCTTTTATTTTTTATGAATGTGGACATCCGCATGCTAAACATACTCGCTGGAAATAAGATGACTGTCTTGAGAGCTTGCGTGTTACTGATAGATACCTGTACTGATAGAACTTTCGTTTTTACTGGTGATATCTTTTTTTATGTAAACATTGTTTTTCAAAGCTGTAACTGAGCTCTAGCCACGTGTTAGTGGCACAGTTGAGTATTTTTACACTGTTTATTCAGCCCAAACAGCCTACTGACTGTACAAACATTAGCAGCTAGCTAGGAACATATGTTGTGTGTGTGTGTGTGTGTGTGTGTGTGTGTGTGTGTGTGTGTGTGGAGTGCAGCTGTATGTTTTAGTCGAGAAGTCCATCTCTTCCTGTTATTTCCCTGGTGAAAAGCTTCAGGGTCGGTGTGGCCAGCTGGAGTAGTTACAGCATTGTAAAGACCTATTCTCACATACCTTTATGCATGTCAGTATTGCTTTAAGACCAACTTGAGAACTTTTGAACCTACCCTTTAATATAACCCTAACATTACCCTAACCTTAAACCAAGTTGTCACCCTAAAATTCAACATTTTAAATGGTGAGAACAAGCATCTCAATGAACAGGTCACACACACATGCAGAGACATCTCCTTTGGCAGTTTGCTGTCTAACCCTTGTCAGGTGAAGAGGCTTTTCTGATTGGGTCAAGATAAGCCTGTCACCCATCTACAATAATTCTCCACAGAATTTCAATGCCCTATCACCCCCAGTGTGCTAGCTTCTGGTTTCACAATATCAACCCCGGGCTTTTACTTGGCTCACAAGTGCCAGGTGGAGGATGGGTCCTTCTTCAGCTTATCCTCATCCTTTCTCCCACTGTCCTGCCCTAGGCCCAGGAGCTTTTGTCTTAGCTAAAGTATTGTGTGTTCATCTGCCACCATCGTCTCCCTCCTTCTCCACAAGCTACCTCAAAGGGCAAACAACAGATGGGGTGCTACGCAGTCACACAAGCACCAGTAGAGATTCGATGGGGGTGCGTTCTCATGCGCATATACAACTGCACGTGTAAAAATAATGTGTGCAATCTTTTTGGTGTCAAGTCAGCTATATTTATATGTACATAAGGGGGTTTTGCTTGGCAATGGTTAAGGCAAGTACCGGTTACATTGCTAATTAGGTTCCTATAGCAGAAACGCAGAAAAACTTAGTTCCTCTGACAGCTGCAGGCCAAAAGTTTCTGTCTGCGCACAGTCCACACTGCAAAAGCCCCAACTGTGCATGTACCACAGTGCTTGGAAATCGTCAGTGTATGCAGACACAAGGCAGACACTAGATTTGAAGTATCAATAGGAAAGCGTGAACATCCCTTCTCCATGTCTGTATATGCACATTGATTTGCACAAAATATGTCTAGCCCTTTACATTAACAAGGGTACCAATTTCTTTTTCTCTACATTGTTTATAACCCTGCTGGGAGACGCACCAACCTGCTATTTGTGTTATATGAAATAACTGGAAATTTTCAGTATTTTGTAATGCATAAAATACTCATTACACTGTTAAACTTAAGGGTTTTTTTTTGGTTATATGTTTAGTAAGTGGAAGCAGATGTGTGTAATAAAAGTAACCACATTTATAGTAAGAGACTGTGTACCTTTCCTCTTTTAAACAGCATTTTAAATGACAAGTTACTTATTATAGTGAATACAAAGCCTCGGCTCTTAGCGGTTATGGCTAGACTTGGTGGATTTTGAAAGTGTCACAGGATTACAGTGCATCAGTTTCCAATCTGTGACCACAGTTTCATGTCCACTGGAACATTTTTCACTCTAGTGCTGTGCAGGAAGTAAAACTCTCCCTTGTTTGTTTTCTCTCCAAGGGCGATTGAATTGTGCTGTGTGTTAAGCAGTGATATAAAGCAAAGAGTAATACAGTGCTACACCATACCAGCTCTTCCTGGCAACAAAGCCAGTCACATTTTTCAGTCAATCACTCATTCCTCAGATCTTTGCTTCTCACCTGAACAGTAACATGCCTGCACATAGATTCAGTAGCCGGGTTTCAGTCTATTTCTTATCTCTTTCATGTGTTGTCTAGTTTTTCCTGTTTGTCCACCTTTCTTATCTTTCTTGGCAGCTTCATTTTTGGCAAGTTCTTATCTTAAGTTTTTTTCCTTATTGTTTACTTCACACTGGCCCAAATCAGAAGTGTAATTTTTGTGTTACATATGTTACTATGTCATGAATTCACATGCAGAAGGTGGATACATGCGCAGATTCACTTTTCAGTGTTGCCAGCAAATAGCATTTTTTTATGATAAACTATGAACCAAATTGGCAAATCAAACAAAACAAACTACTCAATCGTGGTTTTTTTTTTTCAAAAGTTTAATAATTCTGTAGCTTTTTACAGTGACCACACTACTGTTTACCAACTGTCTGTCAGGATTTGCTGTCAGATTGTATATGTAACATTTGAACGTATTCAGGTACACCATCACAAAGCTGCCTGTAGTTAACTCTTCAACACATGCTTTTCTTTTTATTTTTTTGCTTTTCTTGCCCCTCCCTTGCTGCTTCAGAAGCACTGGTTGAAACCAATAACTATTTGAAACAAATCATTTGGCTCACTAATCACACTGGTTGGACTGGATCAGCTTTTCCCACCTGTTTTTTTTTATATTCTCCTGGAATAATCAGTAAACATTCCGCATCGGAGTTTATGAACTGGCATTAACATTGTCCACTTGCTGAGCAGTACATATACATCTATTCTATATACAGTGTGCTTCCCTCAGCACCAGCTGTATTCTAACGTTAGCATAGCCAGCCTTACTAGCTTGCTAATGTCATTAGAAAAGTTGGATCTCCCCGACTGACAGTGTTAAAAACTATCATGAAGAGGAGTAGCTGTTCCATCGTGTGTGTGTTTGTGTGTGTGTGATGTGAGAGAGAGACAGAGAGAAAGGGAGCAAAGCACGGAGGGGCTGAGTCAATACATGTGATATGCACTGCACGTGATTGAAATAAGATTTTAACCTATTTTAAATTAATATTTGCTGATCAATGTTGGTCTCGTGGTGGCCTGCCACAAATAAGTCAGTGTATGGGAAACACTACTGTAAGTAAAAATGTACTGTCAACCCTGTTGGTTTTACAGACGGCAACAAGCAGGTCAGCTCAAGTGTCTGAGGACATGAATAACGGATGACAATGAGGCACGTGCAGCTGATCATATTACTTCTGATGATGTAAAATATGTGCACAGGCAAGCACATTTAATTACAGAAGAGGGTACCCTTATTGACTTGTTTAATACTGAAACAAGTGTATGAACACCCATACATGAGAACAGGGACCTCAAGGCTTTTATGACATGGTTTGACTTTCTGATTCCAGTTAAGGTGGGTTTGAGTTCATGCACTTCACAGGTTGAAGTGGGTGGAGGGATTTTAGTGGACTGAGTGAAAAGACAATCACACAAAGACTCGAGTCAGGTAGAGGTGTGAAAGCATAGTGACACAATGAAGGAAATCTTAAGTCCTGTTGCACTATTGGCCTCTTACTGCACCATTAGACCTCTGGCATCCACTGATGCGCACAAATCAGAAAGCTGATATTTTATCACTTATACAGTTACAAGTAAGTAATGCTTCCAAAGATAAGGAGATGGGGGCAATCTGATAAGTGACCTGCGGCTTTGAACGGTTTATTCCAGTGCATGTAATCACATTGTCTGACTTCCTGTGTAACCTGCTGTGTCTGAATAACCTGGTTGCTTATGTACATGTAAATACTGGCAGACCTGTGGGCCAGGCCACACAGCAGACTGTACACTCTGGCTCTCCCAGCTCTCATCGCCTGCTGGAATGCAGCCCATCATTCTGTTGCGACCGTGGGCAGGTTTGGAATGTATTACATGACGAGATGGACTGACAATGGCTCACTGTCAAAGCTTCCAGCCTGAATTCTTTCCATTGACTGATAAGGATATTCTTAGGCTTTTTCTTGTGGGATTGTATTGTATATCTGTAAATCTGTAAACAAACAAGGTTGCTTACTTAACATTAGAATGACAAAACTTCATAGTTTATACTTTGAGCAAATACATTAAAAAAAAAAAAACTAGGAAACTGTGTAGTTGTAAATAATTTTCTCAATTTTTATGGAAATTAACTTTTCTTAATTCAAATACATATTTGTTAATCTTTTTTTAAGGTATAGCTCTGTAGATAACACTTTGGACTTAAAGACGATTATCTATTTGACAGAGTAAATTTATTACTCCTGTAAGGGAGTCTGGTAAGGCTGCTTAGGCTTGTTTCCTGTTTTCTTCATGTGTTTCTGTTATTTACAACTGGAAATGTCAAACTACATGACCTTGCTTACCAAACAGAAGTACCCATTTTTAAAAAATGATTTATGACTGCATGTCCTTAGATGATCACTATTAGCTGGCTTAGTTTTATTCAGTAGAGGTTGCATAAAATTTATGGCTTGATATGTTTTTGTTTTTTGGTTGTGAAATGTTCTCACATAGTCTGAATATTTACTTTGTGTGTGAATTCTTATATTGCCATGGGTGCATCATGGCTCCTGTTAATTTTTTTTATATTTTCTTCCCATATAGCATTCAGATGAAAATAAAGGTACCTTTTTAGGTAACAAACTAAAGAATTAACATGTATGTGTATCCTAAAATCCTATTTACCAGAAACAACAAAATAAAAATGTCCTCACATGACCAAGACTTTTTATCTGCTTGCTCTCTACCATATCAATGAGCATAATAAAACTGGTTTCCAGTGGAGAAAATTGCTTGTTTAAATTCAGTATAGCCACCAGTGCAGTACTGAATTTAATTACACCTCACCATAAGGCCTGGGTCAAGCCAGACACCACAAGGCCAGGGCTCCTGAGTGTCCCTGAGCTGCATGCTGAATTTCTAAATGTTTCAGAAACATTTTTCTGCAACTGACCTTCATGTTTGACTTCCTAGTGTAGGCTTGCATAGTATGAATGGCATTTATTATCAGGAATAAATGTAGCAACAATGAATAGATCGATATGACACATAAATAAATAAATTGAAGGTTAAGTTTTTGCTGTATTGACTGTGTGTCACCATTGTGGGTGGGGAAGGGTAGGGTAAAGGCTACAGTAACAAGACTTAGTCTTTTCAGCATTTTACCAGATGGTGGCAGCACTGCACTTCTGTCTTATGCAGTATTTAGAATTGATGTGAATTATTAGTGGCATCCAGTTGTTTTGTGTTTGGCTTCTTTTAATCTAGTACAAGACATCAGTGACTTTCACACATGATTAATCCCACAGTAAGACAGATTCTTACCTGTGGTCCAGTTTTGCACTTTGCCTTTGAATTATTATGGAAAGGGAATGAATAGTATAATGCAAATGTTTCATAAGTGAACACTTGTGTTTATATTTGGTGTTAATCAGCTTCACCCTCCCTGTCTCTGTTCTTCTGTCCAGATACTGCAGGACTGTGCCAAAGCTCGTAGGGAAGTGGAGCTCCACTGGAGGGCCTCGCCCTGTACCAACATTGTGCGCATCGTTGATGTCTATGAGAACCTCTATCAGAGCAGGAAGTGTCTGCTTATTGTCATGGAACGGTGAGTGCCCAGCCTCAGTAATGCACACACTGCATACCTATCCTTTTGTAGTGATTGTTGTTTTCAGAGCACTTATTCACTGGCAGTGGAAGCAGATACAGTATGTTTGAGTTGGTCACAACTGGCCATACACCCTCCTTCTGACAGATAGATGAGATAGATACCCTTTTGGTGTTTTTCTATCAGCACACTTTAATTGTGCGGAGCTAGGTGGGCATGGTTTGGGCTCCGTTTCCATCTCTTCCTAGCAGGAGGGGGTAATCATGCTGGCTTGTGCTCAGCCGGCCCTGCTTCTGCCCAGGACTGAGCAGGACTGAGCAGGGCTGAGCACTCCCTTCAACAGAGCCAGCTCATTGAGATGTGATTAACTGCGATGTTGTGCATGCTTACATGCACAACAACATGCACAAGGAACATGCTTACATTCATCACTGACTTTTTATCAGTAATTTCATTGCAACAAAATTTGAAAATAGAGTATCTCACTTGGTCTTCTGATGAGGGGTTAAAATAATGGCAAGCACCAAGGGCTTAGAGTTAGCAAGCTAGTAACATCACACCCGCACCGTGAGTTATGCGTGGCTTCTCAGCAGCTCGTGCCACCCCCACGTGATCAAGATAGGCAAGATAAATGATGTTTCTTACAGTGCAGTGGAAACACAACTGTTCCATGAGCACGGCTGACCTGTGCTCATGGAAAATCACCATATGTCAATTGTGGAGGTTCAGTCTAAACACTAGTTAGAAATTGGTTATGACAGGCTATGAATAAAAAAAATTGTACTACTTTTTTGTGACCTCCACAGCCTTAAGTAGGTATGCTCCAGCTGGCATTACTTTCTGCTGCTGATTTAAAAATCAACAAACCTGCAATTTGGCACTTTATTGAATTGTCATCAGATGAAATAGATACTTAAAAATATTTAAGATAAAAGAACTTATAAAGATAGAGCTTGGACCAGAGAACATATACAGAGGTACACCCACACAGCTAACAAGATAACTGCAGCACACTGTAGTGGGGAATGCACTGATAATGGTATTGGGTCCAATACTGCCCTCTAGTACTCATACATGTACCCTTACAAATTAGCTGATGCAAACACAACAGTACCATTTTATGGCAACATTACATTGATCTCATGTTGGTTGATCTCAGGTAATTAGGTGAAAGAGAAGAAGGTTCAATATTTTAAGGTCACTGACTGGATCATTTTGTGCCAGAGCAACTAGCATTATTTTTTATTTAAATATTTCATTCACCACAATGTTTACTTATATTATTTTAAATATAAATAAATTAATAACACTAAAGTCTAGACCTCACTATGTAAAGTGCCCTGAGCTGATTTCTATTGTGATTTGGCACTGTACAAATAAAATAGAATTGAATTGAAATCAAGTATTTTTTACATTGGTTGAATGTTCATGTACTATTTGGTCTGCAGTTCCCAGACCTGGGAAGATAGGAATGAGAAAGCCTAGAATACCCTGAGCAAAGTTGAAGTGATGAGCATCTTGTCTTCTCTGCTGTTCTATGCACCTTGAGACAGGTTAATTATTGGAAGTCTGATGTGTATGACCTTAGTAGAAAGTGACCCATTTCTTCTAAATGTGCTTTGTATATTTTCCTCACCATTGTATTTCCACCTTTCAGCATATAAACCACCAAACCCCCATCTTGTTACACGTGCAGTCTTTAGCTTTGTGGTTGCCATTGTAGTGTGGAGGCTGTGGACCATCTGCCTACACGCTCACCACGCTCACATGCAGAAATGTATGACTAATTTCCTTTTGAACATGAGCTCAGCATTAGATGCCAATAAAGAAAAGTACTTCTGATGAAACTAAAACATTTCCTAGAAAATCACAATAGGAAACATGGCAACACTGTGAGATCTAGCTGTCTAGTATGCGTTTCTTCTAACATTGCAGAAACTGAGGCAGTCTGATGACTTTTCATTTCTCAGCTTGGGATACAGAAACATATCTGGACCACAAGTTAAAATTTTCGTAGTTGTTTACAGCCCTGGAATTAATAGGATATGGGGTAGGGATGGTTGAGGCTGTCGAACTCCATTAGCAGTATATATGTTTCTTATTGCCAACAGAGACCAAAACCAACAATGAACTGATCCTACTAACTAATATGACCTGCATAGCCAAAGCCAGATGTAATAGATTCCTCTGTACCATCAACAACATCAGACTGAGCAATACCGTTGCACTGGGTGAGATGTTATTCTATTATGATGAACATGGAAATGTAAATTTTTTTATTTTATTTATTTTTTTTACATTTTTTATTGTCAGCCTTGTCTATACCAACCTTGAAACACATGTACTTATTAGCACAACAAATGCACATCAGAAAATAATCCCCCAACCAATGCACAATTTAATACTCAAGTACCCAACTGTTTTATGAAACTTGGCACTAATCTTTTTTTCAGGTGAAGATTTATATCTTCATTAGGCCTGGGGCTGTGAAAGTCAAACTACTGAGTGATGGTCTAACACAGTTGGATTTGGTCTTTTTTGTGGGACTTATTGACCCTAACAAATGTGGAAAATTGTCAGCCCTGCTCTTTAATGGTAGTCTGTAAAATCCAGCTCACAATCCTGCAATAAGTCCTACTGGTATGAAGTTTATCATATTCAGTTTGGTCAGAGGTGTTGAGTCTGCTCTGTTATTCTGAAGGCTGTATGGTGTTGTGCCGTTAAATTCTATGATATTATATCATAATAGGTTTGGGTTGCCCAGTTCCTTATGCACTGCATATGCTTTATGCTTCTTAATGCCCTTTGAGAAGGGCCACAGACAGCTACTTCTTTTCTAACCTAATAGAAGAGGAAGCTTTATTTATTGTCATTGTAACATTGTGACACGTACAACGAAATTATGTTTGGAGCTGAGGGCCCTGGGCCGCTGCATGCATATGCGCTGCCATCACGGGCAATGGGGGTTCAGTGTCTTGCCCAAGGACACTTCAACATGTGGACTGCAGGCACCGAGATTCGAACCTTCCAGTTGGGAGACAACTGCTCTACCCACCGCACCACTGTTGCCTCCCTACTAAGTAGTTGGGCTCCATTAACAGTGGTCAAAATGCCAGTGAGGGGAGACAAACATATTTCCAGTTAATAAAGATGAGTTTGGCTATTATTACTATATTATTATTAATATATGTGTAATATATCAAAGCTTTACCAAATTGATTAAACAAATGCTTTTTGAACAGTCTGGCAAAAAAAAAAAAAATGCTGATATGTGTGTGCGTGCGTGCGTGAGTGTGTGTGTGTGTGTGTGTGTGTGTGTGCGTGTGTGTGTGTATGTATATATATATATATATATATATATATATATATATATGTAGGGGTGTATTATATATGTGTGTATTAGGGCTGCTTCTAAACAGTTTGATGTTTGCAGAGCGTACGTTATCATTCCTACAGGCGATGTGTTTTGAGGAGATGTGAAAGAAAGTGGGTTGAAAATATGTAAGGGTGTGAACAGTTTCTGCTATGATCGTGAAAGATTGTTCTCCCATTCTCATTAAAATATTAAGCATGAGTACTGCTGAGAAATCACGTCACCTCTAGACATTTTCTGCAGGATGGGGTTAAGAGACCACAAGTATACCTGTAACTTTGACCACATTAGAAGAATGGTAAGACCCAGTGTACAAGACGTTTACAGAATTAAGGGATTGCCTCACTGCTGGAGGTTTGTCACATTGCAGTTAGTTTGATATCAGAATGCAGTGGATTGAGCTACTGTCCATTTGTCAGAATGCAAAATGTGAGTGATTGGTTTTGAGAAGTTTGTAATGTGCTGCGGTTTAACAGGGCCGTCCCGTGCCTCTGTCTGCAGTTCCTGTTCTCCCGTTAACACATCTGCGCCTGAATAATCATTCTGTGCTGTCATGCACCTTTAGTCGCACACGCAAAATTGGCATTGATGATTGGACCTGAAACCGGTACAGTCATACTGAGCAAAATGATTAAATGAAACTTATCAAGTAAGTTGAGAAGGTTTTTGCATACTCATTCAAGTTCATGTTAACAATCATTATCTTTATATTTGACAGTACTTACACCAGTGACCTTTTCTGCAAGTTTTAGTCTCTGATGTTTGTGCTATGTTGTTTACAAATGCTGAGTAATAATCCTAGTGTTCTAATATTGAGCCATGCTGTTGCCAGTAGAATTCTATGAAGTTGAGCTATTATATGAATGTGTAACTTTTTTTAAATCCACCAATACAGTCTTAAACATAACAATTCAACAGCACAACTTGAGCAGTTTTTTTGATCAGTTAAAAAAAAACACACATATAAAGCCAGTATAACAGCTAAGACCATAGTGTGTGCTTGCACGTGTAAGACCATGACCCCTAGATCAACACTTCATAGAAGATCATTGTGCTCTTAACCAAATACTCAAGAGGACTGCTTTCTCTTTGTTTTAAAACAACTGACAGGTTAGGGTATGTTTCATATAGCAGGGACACAGTGAGGTTTCATCATGACATGTTTATTCTGATATAAAATGTGGTCATACTGTGTTTCCACATTTCAATTGTTTATTTATTTATTTTACCCTGAGCCTCTCCTATTTAATTTTGGTTTCTGCTGAGGTCAGTTTCTCACCTGTGTCTCTGTTCCTGTCAGTGCAGCACACCACCATGAATGTGTCTGGCTGAGGCCTCTGGAAAAAATTCAGTATCTCAATGCAAATCAATGCAAATTGTGTGCTTGTTGACTTGATCCATGATTGTCCTGTCGACACCTTTTACATTTATGTTTTCATGTGCACTGAGCATTCAGAGTCATAACAAAGAGTCTATGTATTGCCAAGCATGAGAATTGAGATCAGATGGGTTCCTGCTTAAAAGCGTTCAGATCCTAACTCTGCTTTTTTTGTTTTAACCCTCCAGCATGGATGGAGGTGAGCTTTTTAGTCGAATCCAGGACAGAGGGGACCAGGCCTTCACAGAGAGAGGTAACAACCTCATGTTGGTTTAAGCTATATAGCATTATTTTATTACATAGCACAGATATACCACAGCATCAACAAAGAAACGCACTCATACATGTACATGAGTAATCGGTTAATTTAATTTTTCTTTTTTTTTTTTACAATGTGGAGAAGCAAAACTAAGGTTTATGACACTGTTTCTGCTTGTGCACTACACACCGTTTCTGTTAAGAGAAGGGAGATATGTCGGCAGAGCCAGCAAAATATCTGGTTATTTTACTCAATTCCAGAACAAAGCTGAATGTTCACTATGCAAGATAAAGCTGCGGTTCTTTCAACGGTTCTACCAGCACAATGAGTCATTTATGAAAGACTGAAACTGACTGGATTTGTTGCTCCTGAACACTTCAGTGATAGGAAACAACAGGAACAAATAACTGCTATGGTGATATCACGACTGATTGAATCATTGACTTAAATTGGCTTCATTAGTCAACCTCAAAGAATAATTCTAGTGCCCATCCCTAACACATGCATAGAAAGATCACTTTTAAGGTCTGCAACATCATTCAACCCTTACTGGTGACATTAGCATTTGCTGCTATATGTGACCAGTGCATGTGTTTGGTAGTGGTCTCTCAGTTAAACAGCTTTTTGTTTCTTTACTTCAGAGGCATCTGACATCATGAAGAGCATAGGAGAGGCCATCCAGTTCCTGCATGCAATCAACATTGCACACAGGGACGTCAAGGTTTGTGTCATCTCTTTGTATTATCACACTGCTTAATTAGAAACATGCTTGTTCTTGATTAAGAAATGAAATCTATTTGAGAAGAGGGTGTAAAGGATGACTTCCACCTTTTCATACTCTTCATTTTCTTCTGACTTGCTTCCCGGATCCTCCCTGCAGCCAGAGAATTTACTGTATTCCTCAAAGAGGCCCAAAGCTCTGCTCAAACTCACCGACTTTGGCTTTGCCAAGGAAACCACCTCACACAACTCTTTAGCTACCCCTTGCTACACACCCTACTATGTTGGTAAGGAACCATTTCTGTATACTGTTTCTCCTTCTTTCTTATTATTAGACAGAAAAAGAGACAGCTAATTTCTCTACCCGTCTTGTCATTGAGCTTGCATCATTCCTCCCTTTCTGTCTGTAGCTCCAGAGGTTCTGGGCCCAGAGAAGTATGACAAGTCATGTGACATGTGGTCGTTGGGTGTCATCATGTATATTTTGTAAGTAAATGTTTGCAGAATCGTGCATATCACGTCCTCCTATATGATTATATATTGGATGCAGTAACTAATATTTTATGCCAAACCTTCTGCAGGTTGTGTGGGTACCCTCCTTTTTATTCCAACCATGGTCTAGCTATCTCTCCTGGGATGAAGAAGAGGATCAGGATGGGCCAGTATGAGTTTCCCAACCCTGAGTGGTCTGATGTGTCAGAAGAAGGTAAGCCTGTCAATGTAAACAGGGCACATTGTAGGTACTTGTTTGTTTATGTGTATGTAAGTCCTCTATTGATGTATTAAGAAAGTGGAGGTAATAAGTTTATATGTGGAAAACCTCTTACTGAAATGGATTAAAACCAAATTGTGTCATGGATTATTTTGTTTGTAATATGTGTAATACAAAGAGTCAGGTGTTGTGCTGAGAAACAGAGAAGCACCTGCTGTATATTGGTCTTGCTTTAAAATACTTTCATATTAGTCAGAATTAACATTTCATTACAAAGTTATGGTTTCACAAGCTTCTGCAGGCACTCCTTAAAATCATTCCACATACATGTGACAATCAAGCTACTCTTTCTGATCAAGAAATTGAAACTGAGGCAGGTGTTTCGCCTCCTATTTGCATACTCGTATTCACTACAGTTGAAAGTTATGTATCATAAAGGTTTGGTAAAGCAAAATCAGTGATTTGTTTCTAAAACATATTATAGGTGTTAGAAAATAGTCACTGAAAACGTGAAAATGCTGAGAACTATAAAGTATTAATTGTGGAGTTACACCATTAAAACATTATTCATCATTTTTTGAGTTGAGCACACAGAGCTCTATTCCTGCATTTGTTTTTAGGAGCGCTTGTGAGGCTGAGCACAGCAGCCAGTTTTTTTTTAAGTAACAAATTCTGCTGCCTCAGTTTTAAACAATGACAAAAGTAGGAACAATGAATGTGGTGGAGTGTGATGTGAACCGACCATAGTTGGTGGAGGGAGAGAGACGTGAGGGGAGGAGATAATGGCCATACAGCAGACCATGCAGTTACTGCACTGGACATAGCACCACAGTTAAGCTAGCTATTAGCTGTTAGCCTAACAAGCTCACTGTGGGCTCTCTGCTCTGCTCCTTGTGTATGTGTGGTAGGACTGAGCACAACCTGCTCTCCTTCCAACACCAACACAAAGGAGAATTAGCTCCATAAAGACCAAAGCCATATTCTGGTTCACTACTGTCACTCAGTGGCCTTTGATAAAATGCTCCTCTAGAACCCTAGCTCAGGGTGATGGATCATGACTTACAACACTGCAAGCCTACAGTTTGCTTGCTAGCTAGCTATGCCTTCACCATGGAAATGCATCTTTCCTACATGTTCTCCCTGAATACACCTGCAGCGTGTCAGAGCAGAGAATACTCCTTATTTTTTCATGGTTTTGAAAACTAATTTTATACTTGCCAATATTTTTAATCATTCAAATTTGGCACATTTCCCTTTTGTGTGACAAACTCAGAACACATTTATTTCTACTTTACCCTGACTTTAACTAACATAAAAGTGGTTTCTAATTATGTCTAGTTTCTCAGTACCATGCAGGGCCAGTGGTGTTTCTGATTCCTTCTTCCTTACACAATTGGATACAGCTATATAACTGATGTGTTTATCAACAGTGGCTTTAGTACCAAAGCTTGTTTTTAATGCTGTAAATAATAATTTTTTGCAGCTAAACAACTGATTAGCACCCTTCTAAAGACTGAGCCGACCCAAAGAATGACTATCACAGAGTTTATGAATCATCCGTGGATCAATGTAAGAACAGTGCAGTTTTCTAAATCACTTTCATACCATCTTTTCAACTCTTTTGTTCTGGATGATATTCCATTGGTGAAGTAAGATTTGCATGTGTCTTCCTAAAGCAATCAATGGAGGTTCCTCAGACCCCACTTCACACCAGCCGTGTGCTAAAGGAGGAGAAAGACGCATGGGAGGACGTCAAGGTTAGACATGTGGTTCTGATTTGCATCATTCGTACTTAAAAAAACAATCGGAAAAGACAATTTTGCCTGTACAGTAGCTGCATGAAATGAAAAGTAAAATACTTTGTTTGGTGTTAAGGAATTCCCACCCTACCTAGAGAATGGATTGGGCCACATATTTCACATACTATTGTAGCGTATCCTGTCGTTCCAATTTTTGTTGTTCGAGCCGATCATATCAGAAAATACTTATGATTAGCTTAATAAATAACACTGTACATCTCAAGCTGGTAGGTTTGTTGTGTTATATACACATGAAAGGATAATCATAGAGGTTCATAAGAACCCATGAAGCCATCATCATAGGTGACATGTCGTCCTTCACTGTGATCACACAGCAAGTGTTTGTTTTTTTTATTCAGATAGAGCTATGAGACAGCATTTTATATCTTTAGGGAGGAGCTTCCCATTGGACAAACACAATCCTCTGGAACCCTCTTCACTAGCTTGGCAAGCAAAACAGTGTAAAGTTATAATGTAGGTATGAAAACCTCAGACTGAACTTGTTTTCTTCATATTTCAGGAGGAAATGACCAGTGCCTTGGCAACAATGAGGGTTGACTACGAGCAAATTAAGATCAAGACCATCGAGGACTCTACCAATCCACTGCTAGCGAAACGAAGGAAGAAAGCTAGTACTGCCGTGGTGAACCCACAGTCTGCTGCCCACTGAAAGATGCACACATGCATACACATCTATACAGGTTGTAAAAAAGGAAGCAATAATTTGTTGACACGCAAGTTGCATTGCATGAATTTTCTCAGTGTTTTCTTTTTCATGGCAAATTCTGTTTTGTCGGAGTGTTTGTTTTTATTACTCTACCATTTTAACGATTCCACCACTCTGCTCCGGCAGGGAGGATGTTGATCTGTTTTTACATCAGTAAAGAAATAATGAATTCTAAAAAAGGGGAGGAAAGGGAATCGGTGAGCTCTCTCCTTTCCCAAATATCAGGTTGTGTACTCAGAGAGGCTTGAATGTTGGAATCGGACACAGAGCCTTAGCGTTAGATGTAGGTTCTTTCACCCCCACGGCCCTGTTTATAGCTCTGTGCCCAAACCTGTGAATGTTAGAGCATATAGCTACATCCCAAAAATAAAAGGAAGAGAAGGTTTCTTTTACATACATGCAAAGTAAGCAGAGTTATTTTGAACTGACAAGTGGAATGTAAGGACTCTGTCCCTGACCTTCAGAATTATCTGGAAATAGTCACTCATTTCCGGGGCTTGGACCAGGACTGTCCGTCAGGCTCAGTTTGTCTTATCGAACACAGGCCTATGCACTCACCCAAGGGCCAAGTGCCATTCAGACAGAGCACCTCACTCATGGCCCCTCTCTCCTATTTTATTCTAAGCTTGTTTTTCAAATACATAGTTTTAGGGCAGAGAAGGGCAGCACGTTTAAGAGCAGAAACTGGCTCGTCTTTCTCCTGCATGTAGCTCATAGGAGAGTAGGAGCCAATGGATACTGTATTTTTTCATGGATTTTATGAACATTTTAGCATAGGCCTTACTGCTAAAGCAGCAAATGAGTTTTAACCCCTATCAACAGTACTATTTGGTTTAGGCTTTTACCAATGTTATGCTTCAGAATTTATAACAATGTCAGATTACATTTGAAGTTAATGCTATGCAGACTTGTTTGTTAGCTGCTAGGACCTTTATGTCAGCGTTGATTTCTGTTTGCAGATGTGTCAGAGATATCAATATGGAGCATTTATGTATGTGTGTGTGTGTGTGTGTGTGTGTGTGTGTAAGCAGTAGCACCCTCTAAGGGGTACACAGTTCAGTACAGTCATTCTAGAGTTGGTGTTGGTTGCACCAGCTCAACTGTCAGGAGGTCAGTGGAACTAATATGGTGCAGTGCCAGTGTTCTCTAACACACCCCTTCCATACTTCCTGGGGGATTGCTAGAAAGTAGAAAGTACTTAAGAGCTGCTCCTCTTTCCTGAGCAGAATCTGACATACCACCAGCAAGCTGTCGTCACATTCACAGTGTGTGTGATGGTTAGGTCCTCTTCAATGTTAACTGAACAGGATGCTTCCCAACTTACTTGGGATCATGGGATTTGTGTTTATTTTGTCAGGTTTGTCCACTTTGGAAAAATTACATCCACATTACTTGTTGAATCACACATACAAATCTCTGTGAGAATGTTCATTGTTTGTGATAATGTTTCTTTTTTGTCTTTTTTTGTAGTTACAAGCACAAAACTTTTTTTAAAATCTGAGTCTGTTCAGCTCCACCTGCCCTACTTTTGTCTGCTTTGACTTTGAATTAAAACAAATACAAGCGACAAACCTGCTCAGTCAGCTCTCATTTTCTGAATACAAAATGATTTTGACTGTGTAAAAAAAACAAAGCATTAATGTTATGTCATATATATATATATACACAGTATTAAAGATTTAAAGGCCTTCAGTGGTGTAAATTATAATATAGCTTGTGAAGTATTATATGGATGACTACAGTAATGTAAAGCTTTTCCAAAACTTCTAAAGTAGAAATGTCTAATTTCAGTTATTTGGTATGGTTGTCTTTGATTGAATCTTTTCTAAAAAGCTATTAGATGTTTTAATAGTTTTTATTTCCGTTTTTATCAAAGCAAGTCATTGTAATGTATTAAAATGATATCCATTACAGTTAATATACTTTTCAGTTAGTTTTACATCAGTATATTGGCTAAAAAAGGAAACTGATTCTATAATAAGATTTAAGGATTAATGTTATCTTGCTGTTTTGAGCCGTGCTGTCAGAGGGAAAAAAAGCATTATTTAAATCTGAAAGGTTGCTTATGATAGCTAACCTATTTGTTAAATGTGCATTTCTCGCTCTGGGTTCATGGTCACAATTTTCATTAATTAACCTTTTCAGTTCCTAAAACGTGGTTTGTTCAGAAATAAATATAAAACATTTACATGCCTTCTCCATATTTTAACCCCTGCCTCCACATTTGGAAAATTTTTCAGCTCAGTCACGTCTCCAGCTATGACTCAAGTTGTTAGGTCCACTTGGGATTTGTGGTTTTCACGTGCAGCGCATGGACTCGGGTCATGACAAACTTCTATCATTCTTGTTAGCTTGATTGACTCCTGGAATATACGCATTTGCGTAGCAAAATTGTGTGGGGGCATTGAGTCAATGCAGACATTTGCCAACACCGGGGTGTAGAGCAGCTTCCCGCCAATGCAGACACTTATTTCTCCTCAGGTGCAATGCACCCATAGACTCTCAGCTTCCAGCTTTGAGTGTGACGAAACCTACAGTCATCTCTCTCAGCCATGTGCGCCTGTCAGGTAAGTAAGAAAGGGGCTAAATGGGGTTTCAGGGCAGTCCCTTGTCATAGAAATTTTGTGAAGGTCCTACCCCTTACCCTGTCTGCAGCAGATCTCAGGAAACCCACCCACCATGCACTGCACAAAAAGAGGAAGGGCCCTGCACCTTTGGGCACTGTATTGTTTAAGTTGCATGGTATAGAACTCAGTAAGTCAAAGGTGAGTCAAAAGTTGAGGTGTATATACATCATCAGATATTTTCGATTATCAAAGGAAGTCTGACAACATAGTTTCACAAATGCAAAAACAAGCAATTTTTCTTGATTGGAAACGTGTCAGTGTTTTGGCCCCAGTATGTCATTATTGTGTACATATTTTTAAAGTTGAAGGCAATATGGGTATGGAGCCTTTTCAGCTGAGGCAGTAACACAGCTTGCGGTTCTTTGAAGTGGCACGCTGTCCTGATTCTCACACAAACACTCTCTCCCAAACCAGATGGAGTGCTTGACCTACCTCAGACAAAAAAGCAATAGTGAGAATCAAGAAATCTTTTTTTTTTTTTTTTTTTAAACAAAACATGTGCAACAGCAGCTGCTTATCTTTCATATATGCTGGAAATCGCTTGCTCTTACTGTCACCTACAGCTCCTGGTACATATTGTGGTTACTGTGGTTGCTTTGATTTGTTTCTCTACCGTTCATTTCTGTGCCTGTTATTTTAAAACACCTTTTTTGTAGGAACATGTTCTCTGTTGTCTTCTAAGGAAGCTTCAAATGTAGACCTGTATATTATATACACGCATGCATACACTCAGTCAAAAACATGCTGTGCTGTACAGTGAATGTGATTTAGGCTTCTCACTTAGAGCGCTGAGCTCTAATTGTAGAGTTGCCCTATGTTTTGTCATTAGTCTTTTTTTGTAATGTTATTTAATACTCGCACAGTAAACACATATACCTGATATATCCTACTAAAGTCTAACTATTACTATGTAAATGGTTGCCAAACAACAGTGACTACAAGAGGACTTTTGTTTCTTGCACTTGTTTAAAAATTTAGGCTAATACAACTGATTCTTCATAGTGAGAAAGTACCAAAAGAGCCACTTGTTGCACCATAATGATAGTTGACTTATTTTGTGTGGTGAGTTCTGTTTACATAACTGGCCTTGTGTAATATCATTTTGTCACACCTGGGTCAGAGCTCATGTGCAACATGAAAAGTGGACTTTACTTATTGTGGCATACCATGAGGCTAGACTGGTGATTCAATACACACAATTTAACACCAGCTGACTTGGTTTATAATAGACTGTCACCTTGCGATCAGCATATTTAGATGTTTTTGGTGTATATACACAGTGGGTACGGAAAGTATTCAGACCCCCTTAAATTTTTCACTCTTTGTTATATTGCACCCATATGCTAAAATCATTTAAGTTCATTTTTTTCCTCATTAATGTACACACAGCACCCCATATTGACAGAAAAACACAGAAGTTTTGACATTTTTGCAGATTTATTAAAAAAGAAAAACTGAAATATCACATGGTCATAAGTATTCAGACCCTTTGCTGTGACACTCATATATTTAACTTAGGTGCTGTCCATTTCTTCTGATCATCCCTGAGATGGTTCTACACCTTCATTTGAGTCCAG
>NW_018127898.1:1567886-1588161 GCF_001952655.1 Monopterus albus | reverse complement strand
ATTCTGTGTTTTTCTGTCAATATGGGGTGCTGTGTGTACATTAATGAGGAAAAAAATGAACTTAAATGATTTTAGCATATGGCTGCAATATAACAAAGAGTGAAAAATTTAAGGGGGTCTGAATACTTTCCGTACCCACTGTATTTGGAACAATCTACTTCTTGTGTGTATACAGATGTTCTCAATGGTGAAATAATGACTCGGAGCAGATCCCTTAACTTTACATCTTATCTCCTTTTCTACTTGTGGGTGTTTGTAGTGTTTCGCAAGCGGTGCGTCTTAACTATTTTCAAGTAGACTTTCCTAAACATCTTGTGTCAATAAAAGTGGAAAAAATAAAACCAGGACTCCACCTCTTCAGTGCAGGTAAAAAGGACCTTTCCTTAAAGATGCATCTCTTTAATGCACATGTCATCATTCTAAGGAACTGTGTATAAATTAAAAGGGGGATAGGGAGCTCTGACAATCAGCTTTTCACCTCACCTTTAAGTGTTGCCACACAATTAAACAATTAAAGACACTTTCAATTTTAATTCTTTCTTTTGAATGATTTTTTTTTTGGTCTCATCATTCAGCAGCTTTTTTGCTATTTTGTTATGCTTACTATAAATATCTGTATTATTTTGATAAACTGGGTATTAGGTTTGACTCCGGGCCAACTGAGGCCTTTCTGTGCTGAGTTTGCATGTTCTCCCTGTGCCTGTGTAGGTTCTCTCTGTTTTCAAAAAAAAAATATTAGTAGTGCTGTATAGATTTTATACAGTGAGTAATTTTGTACAGTCCCTAACAAAAATTTGGAGACTTGATATAGGGGAATTTGAGTCCCTACAGCCTGTTACTCCATTTTTTCCTAACCTTGCCTCAAAACCACTGCACTGACATCCATTCATTACATAACTGGTTAACATGTCTGGCTGTTAACATGCCAACAAACTCAAAATGTAAACTTTTATCTTGAGAAGACTAGACTCTAAACATTATTTAAAGCACAACACAGAGTAGCATGATTCATCCTTTAATAATCTGCTGTTAACACTGTTCAAAATGACATTGCTATGCTCTGTCAGACACATTGTGAATGACATGTTTGCATAAAGTACCGTCATTGCTGGAATTATACTTTTCAGATCATCCCACACTGACGAGACCAGTGAGTGATTAATTGTCTTAGAGTAGTTTCAGTGCAGAGACCTGAGTCAAGCCGGGAATCAGTCAAGCAGGGGCATTTCTAGACATCATGCGGTATTGGGGTACAGGACCCCCTTTACTCAAATCACACTTTTTCCCCTTGACTGTTTACTGCGTAAATGAAATGTGCTACACATTGTGCTACGTGAACTTCCCATGCTTGGCCCAGTATTCTACTGCCATACTGCTGCTACTATGACAACTACTGCTAAATTAATCTTTATAAAAATATGTATTTCGACAGACAGACAGCATGATTTATGGTGTAAAGGTCTGGCGCTGTATTGCACATTTCTGTGCATTCTTTTGCATTTTACAATAACATCTACATTGATTGTCAAGCAGCCCCAGTTTGATTTGTCAAATTTAAGCTTCTACAACAAATGAATCAACAAATAATTAATTTAAAGAAAAAATTTTGTAAGTCATAAGGCCACATAACATGCCCATGGTCCAATTATTTTGAAATTGTATTGTGCAATATATGGCAGGTGGTCACACATCTGTCTCCATGGATACAGGCAGCTTCCTCCAAACTTTCCCATCCTGCCTCAGGCTCACCAGTTTATTAAAAATGCATAAAACAATGCTTGGGCTGTGTGACAAGAGCATCAAATATGTTATAAGCAGAAAGAATAGTCCAATGTTAACAGAAACCGCTACATGTGATGTATTATGCATTCTTACGCTGATAACTAGCTTTTTAGTAGCAGTGCAACTGATCATAAGCATTGATGTACAAAGCTCTAATTTACTTCACAATCAACATCCGTGCCCGGTTAGTACTAGTTAACTAATGTTAACGCCTCTCTCACCCCCATCTCTCTGAACTTCGTCCCTGTCTCGGCCTCCTCTAAATAATTCCCTTATGTCCATCTACAGGAGTCAGTAGTGTCTGAGACAAAATAAGATCATTGGTATTATTCAAAAACTTAAATTACTCCCCATAACATACCGCAGTCCATTCCTGTCTTTTGTTTTGTGCACAATACGTGGATTGCTGCGTGGGCGCTGCAGTGCTCCAGCTACACTGCTGCTATTATGACATTCTGGCTCAAATCAAATCTTTTCCCATTATTAACAATCTAAATCAATCCCCTTCCAAATACAGGAGCTTGTTAAAACTCGGACGTGTGAAGGGGTGACACCTGTGCAGTCAAGTCAGGAACATGTGTACTTGCATTCAAATGTTATTAATGGATGGAGAGCACATTTACTTGCCATTTTTAATGTTCTTTTATGACTCAGGTATCAATGTATTGTGGTACAGCTGATAAATTAAACCCCAGGAAAAATGGCAGTTATCCCCTCTAGATGACATTTTAAGGAAATATATATGTAATTATATATGTATGTTTTAATGCGGGGCTGCTCTGTTCTGCACTGTGTGTTGTGAGTGACTAAGTGTGATTGCTTTTGTGTGCATGAGCAAGTATGCATATGCCATGAGGGTGAGACTGGCTAGTTACAGTTACGGTAAGTTAAGATACAGCAGGGCTGCTGCTGGTAAGTGATGTATATGGGTCACGTTTGAGGTTAGTGCATCAGCCTGTTGAGTTTACACTCTAGTGGCTCCCCACATATAGACTGCAGTACTGCAGGATGTGACAAATTCAGTGCTCCAACACTTACCCATTCTTTATAAATAGCATATGACTGCAGCATCTTGTGAGATTAAATCATTTATTAATCATTTATAATACAAATGTAGTCAATAAATACAAAAAAACATACATATAGTTACAATAAATATTACACCCCGATAACAGGCAGATGTGGTTTTAACTTTAAGTGTAAGACTCTTAAAACAAGTCTTAAAATATAAAATTGTCCCCAGGACAAACAAAAGTCTCAACAATAAAGACATCAGTTCTGCAAGTTAAAAAAAAAAAAAAAACACAAATCTGGCAACATTCATTCCAAGATGTAAGAGTCAATGACTTGTTTCTTTCCCTGAGATGAACATGGGCACATTTTGATTAGGGTCATCATGTCTTCAGATGGAGGCCACTCTGCCTCTCTGCCGTTTCGAGGCCAGGTATGTTTCAATGTAGTTAAATAACACATCCAGCTCGCCCATGGCCTTAAACAGACCTTTACTCTCCATCTGTGGACAAACACGTGGTTTAGTTAATGAAAATGATACAAGTGTGCACATATGTACACCACTGAGGATGAACTCTTGACTCTCACCTGAGTGTAAGTAGAGTTTAGGGCTGTGATGTCAAAATGTTTCTTGCATGAGAAATAGTTTCTCTGTAAGAGGAAAAAATACAAAAATGGTGTCAACACAAGAGTTACCAACTTTTCTTTGAGCATCCTGCCCCGAACCGAACCCCTCTGACAGGTTTTTGTTAAACCCAGTGAATAAAGTAGCTACTGTTAACAGGCAAAAAGCTTTAGCTGGATTCTTCCAAATGCGTAAGAAAACTACAATCCCTCCCTTCTCCTTTCAGAGGAATTGGATAGCATTACTAACGATTGCAATGTTGTGACTTGTCTTTCGAGCCACCACTACTCTTCCCTTTTTTGTCACAGTCAACCACTTGCTCACGTCAAAACGTCTGCGGAAAATTGTGACAGTTTTGGGATGTCGACCAAACCAGGAAGAGTGGTTTTAATGGTTTGACCGTGGCAGAGACGCTCTACATGGAACTGACTGCCTAGTCACACGTGGATTCATTGCTCAAGTCATGACTGGTAGCAAAACAGAAAGACTCATTCATTAATTTTATGAGCAACAATCGCCCTAATGGTCCACGTGTGCAAATGTAACCCTTCAGTAAAATGATGAACTACTTGAAAATGCATACATTTTAAAACTAAGTATGTTACACTGTTAATGTTGGGACTTTATACTAAATGGGTGTAGTTCAGGTCCTCACACGTGCATTTATCAACATCACAGCGATTTGGCACAAAAACAACTAAATCACTTGCACAACTGTGACGCTGCACGTTGCGCACTGAAAGCCTATAAAATGTCTTTATGGTTGCCTTTGGGGGGGCGCAGTCGACGCGTATTCACACTTTTATTGTCCCGAAGGAGTAACACGTGTGTCAGCTACTCACACATTTGGTGACATCGCTCTTGAGCTGGTCGAAGATGAGCTGTATGGATTCCATGTGCGGCCTTAAGTCCTTGGTGTCCTCCGTTACTCCCGCCACGGCTGTAGGCAGCACGGTGTTCAGGTAAAAGTCTAGTAAGCTCCTCATAACTTGGCAGGCAAACGGGCTCTGATGTGGGAGGAAAACAACAGCTTGGTCATGTGATGTCGTTTAACTATGTGCCTGTGTGCGCAAACGCTCGTCTTCCCGGCTCCGTGTGCTCTATGATTGAATCTGAGAAGCAGCGCGGCACAATTATAAATACACTTCGTGCGGAGTTAAAACTTACTTTAAAGGAATCCTCGACAGTCTGGTCCAGCAGCGCCGTGTCTAGGTCATTGTTTGCTTCCTGTAAACAGAAAAAACGTGTACTCAGTGCGCTGAGAGAGTGTGTCAACAGATCCAAACAGACGAAGGTGAGAAAGTGCAGCATCACTTGATCTGTCCAAATGATGCTGCACACTAAAGGAACCTGCAAAGCAAATGATGAGCTTTTACTCACATAGAAGTCTCTGATGTGTGAATAGTCTTCTCTGAGCTTTCTGAGCCTGACAGGGAAGCTCTCCACGAAACGGCAGCACTGGTTGTTACACGTGGGGAACCCTTCAGTAAAATGATGAACTACTTGAAAATGCATACATTTTAAAACTAAGTATGTTACACTGTTAATGTTGGGACTTTATACTAAATGGGTGTAGTTCAGGTCCTCACACGTGCATTTATCAACATCACAGCGATTTGGCACAAAAACAACTAAATCACTTGCACAACTGTGACGCTGCACGTTGCGCACTGAAAGCCTATAAAATGTCTTTATGGTTGCCTTTGGGGGGGCGCAGTCGACGCGTATTCACACTTTTATTGTCCCGAAGGAGTAACACGTGTGTCAGCTACTCACACATTTGGTGACATCGCTCTTGAGCTGGTCGAAGATGAGCTGTATGGATTCCATGTGCGGCCTTAAGTCCTTGGTGTCCTCCGTTACTCCCGCCACGGCTGTAGGCAGCACGGTGTTCAGGTAAAAGTCTAGTAAGCTCCTCATAACTTGGCAGGCAAACGGGCTCTGATGTGGGAGGAAAACAACAGCTTGGTCATGTGATGTCGTTTAACTATGTGCCTGTGTGCGCAAACGCTCGTCTTCCCGGCTCCGTGTGCTCTATGATTGAATCTGAGAAGCAGCGCGGCACAATTATAAATACACTTCGTGCGGAGTTAAAACTTACTTTAAAGGAATCCTCGACAGTCTGGTCCAGCAGCGCCGTGTCTAGGTCATTGTTTGCTTCCTGTAAACAGAAAAAACGTGTACTCAGTGCGCTGAGAGAGTGTGTCAACAGATCCAAACAGACGAAGGTGAGAAAGTGCAGCATCACTTGATCTGTCCAAATGATGCTGCACACTAAAGGAACCTGCAAAGCAAATGATGAGCTTTTACTCACATAGAAGTCTCTGATGTGTGAATAGTCTTCTCTGAGCTTTCTGAGCCTGACAGGGAAGCTCTCCACGAAACGGCAGCACTGGTTGTTACACGTGGGGATGCACCAAGCAGTGCTAAAGAAGGACAGGAGAACCAGGATGGACAGCAGGAGAGGGCAGGACGTCATACTGGTGGACAAGCTGCTGAAGAGCCTTAGTTGGAGAGAAGAGAAGAGTGGACTCTCTGGAGTGGAGATGCTGCTGCCTCAGTGGACGAAGATGAAGTTTTCTGACTTCTGAGAGGAGAAATCTTCTTGGTATGATCTTTGTGAAGAGCTTAGAAGAGATGAGTGCTTATATTTAAGCTCATCTCCTGTCTTAATTTATAGCCAAAATTGGGAGAGATTCCCCGAGGGAGGAGCTTGACTGGAAGAGAAATGGTTAAACATACTTCATACATGGTGGGGGGGGTTCTTGTCACAAACATTCATGATTTACATTGGTGTGTGTGTGTGTGTGTGTGTGTGTGTGTGTGTGTGTGTGTGTGCTCCTCCCATGACATAGGATGGCACTAGTCATCTGAAGACCTAAAGGAAAGAAAACTGACGTAGTACCTATGTATTATTGATGTGGCTTTACTACGTCATTTTTCTTTTATCAGCATTTGCACAATTTTGTTATTATTTAAGTTCTGCTGTTATTGTAATCGGTATTAGCAATGTCATAGGCTCATATTAGAAGTATGACTTCAGTGTCTTATGTACTACAGTAGCATTGGCACAGATGCAACTTATCAATCCATGGGTGTAAAAATTACCTTTTAGTTCTATTTTAGATCAATTTTTTGTGCTTGTTTTAATTGTATACACATTTACATCTTTGATGTTTGAATTTCTCCCCCTTCGTCTTATGCATGGCCTTCCTCCCACCTTTTACACGCTTGTGGCCTCCCTCCCGAACGGCTTAATTTATAGCCAAAATTGGGAGAGATTCCCCGAGGGAGGAGCTTGACTGGAAGAGAAATGGTTAAACATACTTCATACATGGTGGGGAAGGATCCAACGCCATGATTTTCACGTTTCAGTGGAAGAACTTTGGTACTCCTTCTCCTTGCCATTGATGCGGCTTCTTGGTTAATAATTGGAATTTCTCCCCCTTCGTCTTATGCATGGCCTTCCTCCCACCTTTTACACGCTTGTGGCCTCCCTCCCGAACGGCTTAATTTATGGGGGTTCTTGTCACAAACATTCATGATTTACATTGGTGTGTGTGTGTGTGTGTGTGTGTGTGCTCCTCCCATGACATAGGATGGCACTAGTCATCTGAAGACCTCAAGGAAAGAAAACTGACGTAGTACCTATGTATTATTGATGTGGCTTTACTACATCATTTTTCTTTTATCAGCATTTGCACAATTTTGTTATTATTTAAGTTCTGCTGTTATTGTAATCGGTATTAGCAATGTCATAGGATCATATTAGAAGTATGACTTCAGTGTCTTATGTACTACAGTAGCATTGGCACAGATGCAACTTATCAATCCATGGGTGTAAAAATTGCCTTTTAGTTCTATTTTAGATCAGTTTTTTTGTGCTTGTTTTAATTGTATACACATTTACATCATTGATGTTTACTAATGTGTATTTGTCCCTGACAAACTAAAAAAAGACAGCAAATCTTGCACTCTCACAACAACAGAGGAAAGAATGCCCCTCACCTGGAAATGGTACTGAGCTGAGGTTTGAGTTTGTTGACACTGTGGATTTCCTCTCTATGTCAAACATACGTAAAAACACTAGCAGGGTTGAAAGCTGGTGAGAGCTACACTCTGCTTTGTTGTTGTGAGGTGACAGGAGTCTGGGTACTGTCATCTTTAGCGAGCAAAAAGTTGCATGTGTAAAAAGTTATGTTTTTGTAAATTGAGGAAGCACATTGACTTCTCTATGTGGTTTGGGCCTGTCAGAGGGTATAAGTGGTCACAGCATTAAGGGGTATTTTCCCCTCAGTACTTTTTTGTTGTGTGGAATGTCCATTCATCCACAACTAATATTCTCTATTTTGTCTGGTTGGTACTTTGCCTTAACCTATTTATGTTGGGCAACACTGGTATTTTAAAAACTGCTGATGGGAAAGTCATTCCTAATGATCTCTCTGATGACCTCTGCATTTGAAGACTTCACAATCTGTGCAAATCTTTCAAGTACTTTTGCTGGATGAAGCTTGTGTCATGCTGAAGACCAAGCAGTGTGCCATGGTACAGTGAGTATCACCCAGGCAATGCAGACAAATGTGAAGAGACAGCACACCGACACTAGAAATAGAGGTTTAATAAAAGAACAAAAAAAAAGTTTGAATTTCATTCATTCATTCATTTTCTACCGCTTAGTCCCTGAACGGGGTCACGGGGGTGCCGGAGCCAATCCCGGCCAGCATTTGGGCAAAGGCGGGGTACACCCTGGACAGGTCGCCAATCCATCGCAGGGCTAACACATAGACGAACAACCATACACACGCACATGCACTCCTATGAGCAATTTAGAGACACCAATCAACCTAAGCTGCATGTCTTTGGACTGTGGGAGGAAGTCGGAGTACCCGGAGAGAACCCACACAAGCACGGGGAGAACATGCAAACCCCACACAGAAAAGTCCCAGGTGGGGCCCGAACCCGGAACCTTCTCGCTGTGAGGCTTAATAAAAGAACAAAAAAAAGTTTGAATTTGTTCTTATAAAAGCCCTATTGTATGGAAGGTGTGAAAAGCCTAAATAAAAACTAAGCGAATAAATACAATGCAATACCATAACATTGTAATATGTTTTACCTTTACTGTCATGGCCAAACATATTGGCACTCTCGCATTTCAAGAATCCCAGAAGACAGGTGTAAGAAACTCACTGATGGTCACAGGAAGTGACTGATTTCAGTTATTTTGTCCAAAGGGAGAAGTGGTGCGTCATCTGACAGAAACGGCAGCACTGGTTGTTACATGTGGGCATGCACCAAGCAGTGCTAAAGAAGGACAGGAGAACCAGGACGGACAGCAGGAGAGGGCAGGACGTCATACTGGTGAACAAGCTGCTGAAGAGCCTTAGTTGG
The DNA here is from genome assembly GCF_001952655.1 of Monopterus albus. Lineage (NCBI taxonomy): Eukaryota > Metazoa > Chordata > Actinopteri > Synbranchiformes > Synbranchidae > Monopterus > Monopterus albus. The sequence continues at coordinate 1,579,355 of NW_018127898.1, read as the reverse complement.
AGAGAAGAGAAGAGTGGACCCTCTGGAGTGGAGATGCTGCTGCCTCAGTGGACGAAGATGAAGTTTTCTGACTTCTGAGAGGAGAAATCTTCTTGGTATGATCTTTGTGAAGAGCTCAGAAGAGATGAGTGCTTATATTTAGGCTCATCTCCTGTCTTAAGGACAGGATTCATACAATCATTGAATTAGTGCCCAGAAGATTCTGTGACTTGCAAAATCCAAGTGATGCTAAATGAAAAGAATTGCAACAATATGCAGAAAATGAAGCTGTCGCACTTGGGTTTGCAAATTACAGCAGCCAAGCACAGAATGCTGATTTGTAATGGAGATATGGAGATGCTACTCTGTAAATTACTCATGATATCAATATGAAAACATGCAAATATGTTTGTTCTTGTGTCTTTCATACACCCCTCTTTGGTGTGTGTGTGTGAGAGAGAGAGAGAGAGAACGTGTGAATGAGCATACATGTGCGCTCTTTGCATTTTGCTGTGCAATTTCATGATTTCATGTGGTTACAGTTGCATTTTACATGCTTCTGACCAGACTGGTATTTGAGTTGTTTATGTGTGTGTGAGTAGGACTTTGTGTTTGCCCATAAAGTAATTTGTTGTTAGATGTTGGGGTGGGGGTTTCTTCCTCACCCACTCATATTAAAACTCAGCGTACCAGAACTGACCGTAGAAACTGATTGAAAAGCCAACGTCATACTTTACCAGTGAGCGCTTTCTGTTCACAGAAATGATGTGTCATCAAAATATAATTGTCATGCTCATGTGTTGGCAGGGTAGCAGTATGTCTAATATTATTAATCTTGTCATTTGTGACATATTTATGTAATTTTTTTCCTGGTTACAGAAATGTCTGCAGCTCCAAAAACCATACCAGTTGCTGGTAAGTGATGTGAAAAAAATGGGCCAGTTTCTCTGAAAACTATTTAGGTCATAATCCTGAAAATGTGCTGATCCTCTGGAGGTGTCATATCAGCAACTTAATGTTCATTGTGTATTTACTCATAGGTAATTTCTCACTGATATTATTTTTAACTATTTATTCTGATCTAACAGTTTCCTCCAGCCAGGAACCAGCGTCCCTTTCCATGTCCTGGTCTGTTTGAAATGGACCCAAAGCTGAATTAGTCAAATCTTATCATATCATTGATGTGTGAGTAACAGCAAAACACTGTCTGCTCTGGAGATGATCAGGTGCTAGTGTGGTGAAGGTGGCTCTTTGTTCTCTCTGCTCTTACCCCTTCACCTCCTAATCTCAGGTTCTGACGTCATGGCTCCGAATCTGCAGTCAGCAATACTGCACCACATTATCTGAAACCTGACTGCTGATATCATATTCAGTTGGTTCAGCCCTTTTGTTGGAACATGAATCACAGCAGAACACCTAATGAAACTGAAACGCTGTTACTGCAGATGGACAAAAACGGGTAACTGCTGTGATCCTCTTGACTGCAAGTACTTGTGCCTTGCAGACCAGATGAGCTGCACAATGCTTTAACGTCTCCTCCGCCTTATGTGTCTGTTTTTGTGTTTGTGTGTGCACATTCTGTGTCTGCTGTACTTGCAACTGTACATGTGCAACCTTTAGAGGAAATCTATCTGTCTTTCACCACATTCATCTTTCAGTTTCACACACCGTATCTCTTTGATTCTCAATAAGGCTACAAAAAAGAGGAAACTGTGAGAATTGTATATAAGATGTCCAGATCATTACAGCTGTCCCCCCCACCCAGCCGCTCATCCGGACACACGTGTTAACGTATGTTGTGACAAGTTGTATAACAGATGATTTCTAGGTGGGTGGATGCCTATTATGAGGATTATGTAGAATGGAAGGCAGCATTCTTGCAATTTCATTTGTTTTTCCTGTGCATGACCTCAAGGGGCCCCTTTGCACTTCACATGAATTCTTTAGTCATTAAATATTCTGCCCAGTTCACCCATCATGGTAAATGTGAGCTGTCCTCTGACTAGCAAATTGTCACCTGAACCTCCTTTAGCATTAATAGCTGCTAAGTAAAAAATATGACCTGGAGCTGTGACTTTAACAGTTACTAATAAAGATGACAAGAAACTTCCTCAGAAACCTTATAATTCCTGCAGTGCTGAGCAAATTAATATTAGATGAATGTATTGCTGTAACCTGAAAGTAAAGCAGCCTGGTTCTATGCCTGAGCAAGCATCTTTCAAGGAAACCTCAAAATTCCCCCTGTACACAAGATTTGACCTGGACAGTATCACTAATGTCAGCTTGTTCTTTTACACAATCAGACATGTAATTCTGATCTGTCCCTAAACATAAAAAATAATTATATATAAAAATAATAAATATTAAACTACAGTCCACAAGGTTTCTGAATGTAGCTCTTGATGAGTCATTATCTTGAAAAAGTCATATTACAACAGTTACTACTAAAAATGCACAAAGTTTGACCTATGACATCCACCACAGTTGCCAAGCTTTTATATTATTCATTGGTTTGTCCTCACATATATTATCGCCACTTACTCTGGACGAGTACTCAGTCAACTAAACCTGTTTCTATTGTTTGGTTCAGAGGCGAGCATTAAGAATTATCAGCGGTGTTCCTGGGGCTCATTCGGCTCTGCCATTGTTTTTTTCAGTCGAGACTCAGAGTCTGTTGGGTCAGCCAGTTACAGATTGCTTTATTTGTGTTTACCTCTTTAAACAAGTTTCTTCCTTTCCATTCAAAACACTGGTAGACTTAGGGCTCCCATCTGTCCAACAGAAGTCGTATGGAGCGCTCTATCATCTCATATTGTAAGTTTAGCACCTGTTCAACTTAGGGAAGCTGTTACCCTTATGGATTAACTCTGTACACCTTTTATTAAATAATATTTGTAATTTTAGATATTATTCTTAATAATTTTGTATAACTGTATATTTAGATGTCAGATATTATGTGATATTGAAGTTTGCTTAGTAAGGTACTTGCTGGACGGTGACCTGAATAAGTCACACCGAGGGTGTGATTGCACCTCTCCTTCACATTTTCTTTTGTTCTTTTAATGAATGTCAAAATTGTATTTTGTAGCTGTAAAGAAGAATAAAATTTTTAAAAATCTGATTCAACAGGTGACTGATTCATTCCACTGTGATGCTTTAATGATGATGATACTTTATTTTCCATGTCGTTTTTAGGCGTGTTTGGGAGCAAGTGCATAAGCATATGCATGCATATGGCAATTCGCATATGTGCCTGTGGTGGTGTTAACCGCACTTATGTAAGCACTGCTCATTGTGACAAATCAGATTTTCCTATTGTGTTTAATCATGTGAATGCTGAATTAGTAGAGTACAAGTAAAAATAACGTGGTTTCTCAATAGAATTTGAATGATGACTCATACTATTATTATTGTTTAATGATATGACAATTGGGTTCTTTCTGCTGATGCTCACATATGAAACAATAGAGAACATGGAATGTGTGAAGAAATGAAAATAGGAGCAATGACCCTCATGTCCAACGCCACTCATTAGAATGTTGGCTGGCTTCATCTGCTCACGTGTAGTGGATTGAAACAAGTCACCACTAGAGGGGTGTATTTTATGCTGATGATGCAAATTTGTATGCCATTACCACAGATGAGTCTTTCTCCAGATTACAGTCTGTTCTCAATAACCTCCAGACATCTTTTAGTCACCAACAGGACAAAATGTATGCATTTCACAAGAGTACAGAAACCCATAGCTTCTCAGTGGTATACCATTATTCATTCATTTTCTACCACTTAGTCCCTGGACGGGGTCACGGCAGGCAAACAAGCGAAGGCGGGGTACACCCTGGACAGGTCGCCAATCGACGGGCAATTTAGAGACACCAATCAACCTAAGCTGCATGTCTTTTGACTGTGGGAGGAAGCCAAAGTACCCGGAGAGAACCCACACAAGCACGAGGAGAACATGCAAACTCCACACAGAAACGTCCTGGGTGGGGCCTGAACCCGTAACCTTCTCACTGTGAGGCAACAGTGCTAACCACTGTGCCACCGTGTTGCCCCTATACCATTATGAATACCATTAATAGCATTTCCAACCAGAAGCCTGGTGGCTCAAATCCCGGCTTCTCCAGTCCACACACTGAAGTGTCCTTGAGGAAGACACAGAAGTCAAAGTGACTGGGTCTAAAACAGTGCTAACCACTGTGCCACCGTGTTGCCCCTATACCATTATGAATACCATTAATAGCATTTCCAACCAGAAGCCTGGTGGCTCAAATCCCGGCTTCTCCAGTCCACACACTGAAGTGTCCTTGAGGAAGACACAGAAGTCAAAGTGACTGGGTCTAACAGTCAAAGTGTCCTTGGGCAAGATGCTGAACCCAAAGTTGCTGCATATGGCTGTACCATCAGTGTGTGACTGTGTGAATGGAAATAATGTAAAGCACTTTGAGTGTCCTTCATTGCATAGAAAAGCATTATGTAAGTATAAGACCTTTTACCATATTACTGAGAAGAGTTTCTGACAGCCTTGAAAGCCATGCCTTTTTAGCTAAGTGTTAGTATATAGCTTAAGAAAGCACAATTAATAATCAGAAAAGATTCCTAAACATTTCACCTAAATACATGATATTCCCATAACATTATCAGATCATCAGAATTTTGTATGACTTGACATATATTAGGGACTTGATTTGACCTGCTGATGTTCATGCCAATAACAAGAATTGCACATGTGTGACTTACTCCCACCTCGGGTGTGGGGTGTCACAGTCACATCCTCTAAGCCAAAATTAGTCAGACACCATATACAGGGTTATTCAAAAAGAATGAACCGATTTCATTACAATGCGTAATGAAATCGGTTCATTCTTTTTGAATAACCCTGTATTTTCCATTTCCCCTGCTAATCAATTCAGCAATTTGGCATACTGTAAGTTCATTCTTTTAACCAATTCATTACCAAATACCTCCACAAAATAACATATCCCATGCTTTCTTTTAAAATAAGACTTGAAATTATTAATGACCTCCACATAGCTGTTTTCTTAAAAAAATATAACATTAATATTATTTCACCTTCAGGAGTACACTGTGCCATATTTTTGGTTACAAACTAAACAACTGTGACCCAGGGACCACCACTGTGTTTAAGAAGCAAGCTGAGGCCCACTGCTGTGTGGTGGATAGACTGGATGGGCACTATTAGAATTCTGAAAGTCACCTTGGCTGTTATAAATGTATATAATTAATACATAGAAATGTATTTTAAAACTGAAATAAAATAAATTTTGATTCCCATAATGAAACTACATTATGTAATGCCTGGCCAGGTGCCACCTGCAATGCCTTCATGGAAGGCCAGGTGGTTGCAGACCACTGGTTGAAAGCCCCTGTACTAGACTATAAAGAGAAGTGGAAAACAATACTCTTAGGACTTACCCCTTAGCACCCTCTGCTGTCCACTGTGTGAATGTGAGTGTGTGTGGTTGTTTGCCTACCTGTCAGCCCTGTGACAGACTGGCGAGCGGTCCAGGGTGGACCACGCCTCTCACCCAGTGTTAGCTGGGATTGGCTCCAGCCCCTCACGAGCCTATTCAGGAATAAGCGTTACAGATAATGGATAAAACTCAATACCTTCTTAAAGCTTTGACCAGTTGTTCCCAGCCTTTTTTGGCTTGATATCCCTTACAGAAGTCTAGCTGCAACTGTCTATGTCCCCTCAAAGAGTTCCTCTTGTTTCTCCTTTCAGTTTGTTTGTTATTTCCTGGCTTCAGCACAGCTGTGTCACCATCTCCTTACTAAGGGCCAACACTGGATATTGACTGCACGCTGACAAAGAATCAAACCCCAACATGCCGCACCAAATACAGTGGTGCTAACCACTGAGCTATCCAACTACCGTACACCTGCACATTCAGAACATTTACTGGTCTCTGCTATTGGTTAAGGCAGCAAAGGGGGTGAGCAAGGAATGATTTGACGTAATTGATGCAGGAATGATCGCAGGTAGATCTCACGGGCCAGATGTTGCCTGCGGGCCTTGAGTTTGACACATGTGCCCTAGGGACTACAGTATATCCAGAGAGGTTCACTGACTGTACTGCACTCCAAAGAGACTGGAGAATAATGAAAGTAAACTCAAATTGAACCAAAGTGTAGCACACTGTCTGGCTGGCTGCTAAAGATTTTATACTGTGAAAATGTTCAGTGGCACATTTGCTGTTTGCTGAAAGGAAAACTACTGTAGCTGCTTACTTATAGCCATTATGGGTAGCTCATAGCATGGGCTTGTATCAGTATGGAAGTACCTAAACACTTGATGTTGGTTTACAAGTGAGAACAGTTCAGATTTAAAGCCTTTTATGGAAATCCAGAGTGTTCAATAATAATAATAAAAAAACAACATTAAAATTAATAATCATATGAATAACTTCTGTAAAATATATACTTGCACAGACAATTTATAAAATCATTCAAAAAATATTAAAACTTAGGTCATTATTTTGAAATGATATTTCATCATTCTTACTTAATAGAGTTTTTATGGGTTATTTTTATTGTGATTATGGACATTATTATTTCAAAGTGCTATTTTTCAAAAGTCTGTTTTTATTTCATAATGCCTTTTTATGTCCCGTTACACTATGGTAGCCTAGATTGTATCAAATCAAATCAAATTTATTTATATAGCACTTTAAAACAACATCCAGCTGACCAAAGTACTTTACATGGGAAAATAAAATCACAATAAATGACTAACATAAAGTAAATAAGATCAGTGCAAAAAACAACAACAACAACAAAAAAAAACAGCACAATAACACAGACACACATAACATGTTCAATAAATTAAAATTAAATTAAAAGGAGTTAAAAGGAATGCATCAAGCCCCACTGTGTATTAAATGCCAAGCCAAATAAGTTTTAAGCAATGAATGACACTTTATTACAGACTCAAGGTCCAGGTTCAAAGCAAATAAAAGCAATAAAAGAACAGTTTAAAAACGAAACAATAAAAACAGAAAATACATAAAAACGAGAACAAAAGAACACCCATAAAACTACTGCCCCTTTAAAAGACAGGCATACCAGTGTTTCCAGAGAACAGAAGTAAAATGCATGTCACTGTGTGCAACATTAGTCAACAATAAAATGATATGATTCTTTGAACCATTCAAGCAACAAATAAATTTAAACATCAGGTTTCTTAAAACAGCAGAAAATGTACTAATTCGAGCTGAAAGGAAAACTACTGTAGCTGCTTACTTATAGCCATTATGGGTAGCTCATAGCATGGGCTTGTATCAGTATGGAAGTACCTAAACACTTGGTGTTGGTTTACAAGTGAGAACAGTTCAGATTTAAAGCCTTTTATGGAAATCCAGAGTGTTCAATAATAATAATAAATAAAAACAACATTGAAATTAATAATCATATGAATAAATAGTGTAAAATATATACTTGCACAGACAATTTGTGAAATCATTCAAGAAATGTTAAAACTTAGGTCATTATTTTGAAATGATATTTCATCATTCTTACTTAATAGAGTTTTTATGGGTTATTTTTATTGTGATTATGGACATTATTATTTCAAAGTGCTATTTTTTGTTTTTATTTCATAATGCTTTTGTATGTCCCGTTACACTACGGTAGCCTAGATGGTGGGACATTACGTTCATCCTGCTGTCTGTGACTGCAATAGACATGCTCTTGACCACAGTAAGTCTAGAACAATTTTCAAAGCAGAAACTCTGTATTGTCTGATAGGGATTTGCATAAAGGTAAATTTTAATGAGGGGACTGATTTCACAAAAACTGCACGTTAACCTAACACATTCAAATTCTGACTACTGACATATACATAGTAATGGCCGATCGAGATTTTGTTGAAGCTTCGGCACTTTATTAAAAAATGGTTCATTACTCGAGGCCTCAATGGCACAGTGCTCGAGTTGGACATCTTGTGGTCAATAAAATGAAGTGCAATCGAGACGTGTCACTTCTTGGTTCATGGATTGTTTGGGATTTGATTCGCCATGCACATTCCTGTTCGACTACACTACATGGTTGTATGGTTTCAAGCTGACACAATAAAATATAAAATAAACATGAACTCATGTTGAAGACCATGTTTCATATTTGGCACGTCTGATTGCAGTAGGCTATAGCTATATGCTTAGCCTGACATTTTGTGCTTTGACTTATATTCTATCCTAAAACAAGTCTAAATAGCTCATAACTTAAAAGATGATGACTAGTGGGTGTTCAGTAGGCTAGATGGCAAATGTGATCTCATTTCAAACGTTTAATTGATGAGTTAAATAACACATAGCTTTGTCAGGAATCAAACCCACGCTGTATTGTGGCAAGACTGTGGGTTTCACGACGCACCACAAGTTCAAACCACATTATCTCCTCCTCGTTTCACCTATTTGAGCAATGTTAGCTACTGCACTCCATGAGCCTTCATCAAGTCCCACCAATGCGCTTGTTTAGTGTTTACATCAACTGTTTTCATTTGCTCCGAGTATCATGGTTTGGTAATGTTATAGAATCTTTAGTAATAAATGCAACACTGTCAAACCAAATCTCTGTTGACTCAGTCTCTATTTGCTTTGAAGGCTCAGCTCAGTTCTCCTGAAGAGCCGAGACAACTAAACCAGTGACAGGGTTTTGATACCAAATGAAGCAGTAATACATAAACACTGATCAGAATGTCAATGTATTTTCAATGTATTTATGTAGTTCATTTCCACCACTATTGTTTCATGAAAGGCAAGTTTAACTGTAAAACAATATATTTAACACTCTTCACATTTTATACACTGCACAATGTATTTTGTTGAATACAGTTCACCTGAAGACCTGCTGAATACATCAGCTCCAGAACTTGGGAGGCACGTGGCCCAGTGAAGAAGATGACCAAAAGCTTTGTGGGCTCACACTACAAACCTCCAGACAATGATTCAGATGGTGAGTGAGTAAATTATTCAGACCATTGTGAAATGTTACATTAAATTCTTATTTATACAGTAGCTTCTTATATTCTTATTTATTGATAGCTTTTCAAAGTGAAATGTAGCTTCCTTCAGTTTAGTACTGCTTAAATGTGGAACCTTTTTAAATGACTGAAAAGCAGAGTTACTACTACAAAAACCAACACTGATATAGTTAAGTGCACAGAAGTTATCAAAAACAAGACTGCGCACAGTACCTATTTGTGCCTTTAAATTGCCTTTCATTTGACCAGCAGGCAGTAATGGGTCACACTTGTTAAGATTGGTGTAATGCTGTGTGCCACCACTAAAGGGCAGCCTTACTGTGTGCTGAGGAGAAGGAACAGGAAAAAGAAAAGTTACAAGACATGTGTTAGGCCACATGTGTCAAACTCAAAGCCCGCGGGCCCCATGCGCGATCATTGTGTGGATGCTTGACAGCATCCACACTATGCTCTCCTGTTCTTTATTTATTATTATTGTTGTGTGGATGCTGTCAAACATCCACACATCCACACACTGTTTTTAAGAACACATTTGTTTATAAAACGCGATTAGGAAGATTCCTGCAAGGCAAGGGATGGCCCCCCCGGGGTAGTTTGTAGTATAGTTGCCGGTCAATAGCGCCCTCCTTCTCCAGCTTCTGAAAACAGTCTATAACCTTCTTCTTGTAGCCACTGGTGGGGTCCCTCTTCAGTGCTTCATAGGTGGTGGTGTCACTGAGGAGGTCGGAAACTCTGGTCTAATAGTCAGCTGAGTTTAGGACTACTGTACATCTGCCTTTGTCTGCTGGAAGGATTGTGATGGTTTCAGACATAAACAGAGTGATGTGGTATATGCAATTAGGTGTAGTCAGGAGTGTGACGACTTGTACATTGGTGAAACTAAGCAGCCGCTGCTCAAATGCATGGCCCAACACAGGAGGGCCAACTCCAGTGGACCAGAGTCAGCAGTCCACCTCCACCTGAAGGACAAAGGACATTCTTTTGAGGACAGTGAAGTCTAGATCCTCTCCAGAGAACATTGCTGGTTTGAGAGAGGAATTCAAGGAAGCTATTTTTGTCCAAATTAAACACCCCATAATTAATAGGGGTGGTGGACTAAGACACATCTTGTCACCCATCTACAATCCTGTTTTGAGATCTCTGCCCAAACATGCCCACCAGGACAATAGGCGTCGGTCCACAGGTGAGGGTTCAAAGACAGGTAACGACGCTCACCGATACTGGGATATAACGACTCAGTTGTTAGGGGACATTGTTGGCCTTCTAAGGACTGAAACACTACCGATGGGGATAAATATCTCCGACTCAACGCCAGTCAGTCAGAACTGATGAAGCTTCTTGGATGAGAGGTGAAACATCTTTGACCTAAAAACCTAGTCCTTTTGATTTTTCTAAGTTTTTTTTCCAGCTTACTATGACCTGGATGAGAATTTGTGTGGAGCTTTTTGATATCTTTTACATTTTTTGCATAATTGATGTTTACATTTTGTTTCATTTCAATAGCCACACTCTAGAAGTCCTCAGTGTGTAGGACTAGTCTGACACATACACCCACACACATCCACACACACACAAAACCCTACTTGTTTTACTTACTTTGTGGGGACCAGTGGGAAAATTTTCACATCTTTATAAGTTCAGCATACTTTCAGCTAGAAGAGCTATTCAGGTATCCAAATGTTCAGCTCTTCAAGGACAATTCCTGCTTATATTTATTGCATCTCATCCTTCAGATTATTCAACAAAGAACTTCAGCCATTTTTTCTCAACTATTTTAACAAAGAAATTCAACAATTTCTACTCATCCTTCAGCTGTTTCAACAATTGATTTCAGGCATTTTCAGGGTGATCCTTCAGCATCACAGCATCCACACGCATTTTGACAGGAAATGCATTTCTCTAGTGGCATCTTAAAATCTCGAACGGGTAAGTATAATTTTATTTGCTTTAATTATATTTTATATAGTAGTCATGAGCCAATCATCTGTGCCTTAGTTTTTTCAAACTGAGCTACAGCTCCTCTGATCTTCTATTTATCTTTCAGAGTGAGGAGAGAGGAAGTGATGGAGGGCAGGATGAAGTGTAAGACCTTTCATGTATGTGGTAAATATCAGATTATCTAATGCTGTTAAGGATTTTATGTAGTCATCGGTTCCCACTTCATCTGAATTTCTAAATATTCCATTTTGTCTTATATTTGTTTCTTTTCAGGAGTATGGAGGAGAGGAGAAACCAAAAAGTGATATGAATAGAGGAGAAAACAAAACGGAAATAAGCAGATGGCAGAGAAGAGGAGATGGGGGGGCGTAATGACATATGAATATTTGGAAATGGTCAGTATAATTTTATTTGCTTTAAAAATTTAGTTGTACCGGTCCGGTACAGGCCCCCTGCTGGAGGGCTCGGGAACCTTTGTGAGGGGCGACCCCCCCCCTCAGGGTTCCCGACCTCCGGTGTGCGTGTGGCCCCGGGCCGGTATTGCGATTGAT